>NC_035440.2:18323764-18623764 GCF_002127325.2 Helianthus annuus | reverse complement strand
TTGTTGCCCTTGTAGTCAATTCTGTAATTATGTTATTCATGTGGACCATATCTTTTTATTTTTTTATTTTTGTAAGAAAGGTTATTGCTATTTCTTATCTCTATTGTCACAGCCGTGAGATACGTGAATCATTGGTCGAGTAATTACTTTTTCTCGCCTAAATACTAAATATTTTTGTTCTATACACGAATAATGATACATACGCTCTATGGTGTTGCGTATCACAATATCATCATTGATGGAAAATGTTTCATACCAAACGAGAGAACTCAACCCAAAAAGACTAGTCTGATGGGTGAGGGAGCTCATTTGGTATATAAACCCCACATCAGTTGCCCATACAACCGATGTGGGACAAGTCCTATACCTTGCAATGGTATTAGTCCGTAACAAAAGCCTGCGAGTAAAAGTAGACAAGCGTCTCGTGGCTAACTGAGTTATTTGTTTCTGACATGACTATATATATGTGTAACGCACCTAAGAAAATGATTACTTTCATGATTTTCTCATATTTGTTTAGTTATTGGAGCTTTTATGCTATTTTTCGTTTTATGATTTACATGTTTCTACATAGGACTAAAATACTAGCAACTGAAATTTTGGAATATGTAGTCGATCTCTAAAATTAATGAAATCTGTTTGGTTGAACAGCCAGCTTAAAAGCAATGTTTGGATATAAAAATAGAATATCCAATCTTGAGTTTGTGTATCATATCCGCTTGACTAGATCGTTCATTTAATGTATATTTAATCAGCCACATTGTTTCTAGTGGTGGTTTTAACTTTTAATAGTTTGTTTAACGTATATTTTATCAGCTATATTGCTGCTAGTGGTGGGTTTCATTAGTGATAATGACAATTAACTGAGCTATTTTATATGATCATGATTATTGATTCTTGTTCTTTAGTTATACCTATGGTTTACCTGCAAACTTTTGTGTTAAAAACTCTCAAAGCCAAGAACCTAACTATCCAAATCCTACAGAGAAAATGGACCGTAAAAAGAAAGAAAAAACCTAGGTATAATAAAGCAGCCCTATATCTAACTAGAGATCATATGTATTGTTAAAGAGCTAAGTATATAATTGCATTTGCAGCACATTGATTACAGAGTATATTCTTATACTAAAAGCCAATAATTCTTTAGGTAACATGCCAAGTTGGCCCAACCCCCTCCCCCCCCAAACCGGACCCTGCGTTTGCGGGAGCCTCTTGCACCGAGTTTGCTCTTTAGCTTCTCTAGGTAACAGCCAGCTTAACTCTTCCATGACCTTCTTCAATCTTAAAGTGTTCAGTGATGCCAAGATGTGCCATCAGAAGCCAAACATGAGTAAGAAGCTCTCCACCCTTTTCAAGCTGTTGAGCATGGTCAAACCCTCGGCATTGACTCGCTGCATAGCCAAGAATCTCCACCCACACATCACCCACCATCTTCCACATCTTTCCAGGATCAGAATCACCCATCTCACTCAATGAAGCCGCAAGCTTGCACGCCTCAAACAATACCGACTTACTACGATCCCCCTTTACTGTTGCCGGAAACACTTTGGTGCTCACTTGCCCCAGCATTTCATACGCCTCAAGTTTACTTGTGCTGTTTCTCTCTTTAAAGAACACCATGGCTTCTGCACATGTATCTCTGAACCGTATCATTCCTATTCCAATGGGCAACATGAAAGGACACATGACCAGTATATATAACATGTAGTCTGCTAATTGTTTGCTCAATATCATGTAGTGATTCCATTCTTGTTTGAATTCCTCACCAGTCTTATCTAGATTGAAGCATAGATCAGTAGCAATATGCCAAATGAGAATGCTATGATCGAATTCCACATCAACCGTCCATTTAAATGTGCCATAACTTTTGTGGGTTCGCAGAGAGACCGCTCCACGACAGGTGTTTAAGATCTTTAGATCCAATTCTGTGTCGGTAGATTTCTCTTTAAAGTGATTAAAGATGAAAGATTTTAGTTCGGGTGTTATTGTAAGATGTTTAAGCTGGAGCATACTCTCCCATTTCTCCCATAAGTTCTTGATCCTTTTATGCAAAGGGATGACTTTTGAGATTTTTTGAAACGATGAGGATTTATGGTTGAGGCAAAAATCTATCAAGCTGTATTGATACATAGAGTTTGACCATCTTTTTCCTTTCTGTGAAGACTGGAGCGACGAGACTACACGCTTAAATGGAAACTTCGAAGAACGATGGCTTAACCATAGATTTGCCCAATCCGAGAACAGCAAAGATATGGCTGCATATGCTTCAAGCAAAATAGCACCGATCAGCAATATGCAAGTAATCACAACATCTTCAGGTTGATGTTTATGTGGCCTCATGTTCATGGATGCAACAAAAGTCAATAACACCGAGAGCGTGATGAAGGAAGTAGCGAGCCGGAAAAACAAACCGAAAGGAGTGTATATGATAGGTGCTTTTGTATAGAAAACATCATAGGCAAATCCAAGTTCAATTTCAATCACCTCAAACGCGGTGTTGTATTCCTGTTTCTCAAAGAAAGACTGACTCACATCTCGCGGATGGAACCCGAGTATTAGATCCACAAAAAGCCGCTTGAACTTCAATGTTTCAAAGAAGTAATCCGCTATGTCTAGTGTGCTAGCATCAGGGTTAGGAACAGATGGAGCAGCAGCCCCCGCAGTGTTTTCCACATCATCTTCCGGAGAATTTCCCTCGTCCACTTGCACAGCCGCAACATAGTACCCCTCAGCCTCTTTCAAACAGAACTCCTCCATAAACCTAGCATAATTCGGACCAGGGTCTTGATCTGCAAGAACCGAATCACGAAACTGCTCCCGGTTAGCCGACATCAGAACCCAACTCCTCTCACCATACTTGATAATCCCACAAACAAGCATAGGAACTGTGAGGACAGAAACAACACTGCCATCCCATGCCAACAGAGTGATATAAATAGCTGCAGCCGTCTGGACCACGAGTCCAAGCAAGTGTCTTAACCATAATTCGTTATCCGCTAACGCGTAAGCAGTGATGGTGTCCGGCCCACCTAGATGAAGCAAAAGAAAGGGTGCCCAGAAAGCCATGAGTGTTAGATCTCCATAATCTTTGTTGCTGTTATTAGAACTAGAACTGGCTGAATTCCCTTGGCGGTCGACCAGGAGGCCGAGGGCCACGGTGGCTATCCAGTCGGCTAACAAGTAAGCACACCATATAAAGATTCTGATCCTTCTTTTGGCTATATACTTTCTGCGGTGACCGCTGTAGATTAGTGAAGTTTGCAGGGTGAGGCTGAGAAGAACCAATCCTCTTAGCTCCCATTTGTTCCATTGTTTCCTCACAGGATCTGGGAAAATCTCAACCAGTCTTCTTTTATCATCCACAGTGATGAAGTTACTGAAAACTGACAAAAAAGGTAAATGTTTAAGCTAAAAAGTTAATAATAAAAAGATAAGTGAATGAGTTGGAATCTTGATTTTGGATGTTGATTAACTTACTGTTGAGTACCATCTTTTGTTATAATTTCTGGACTGTAAAAGATGAATATGTTGTAGTGAACTGGTGCTGTATGAGTTGGAAATTAGATGTAAAGTAACATATTGACCTTCAAGCTGGTTTGGTCAATGATTACAGTTTAGAAAGATTATTTTTAATTGGAGGATATTTGAGTCGGTGATTGGTGGGTGGATATGAGCTAGGTTTGGTCTCACGGACCAATATATTTATATTTGGTTTAATAATAATAAATAAGGCTACACTACAAAACATACTACTTTCACACAACCAACCACTGATGTACAAATCTGTCGGTGAAGGTAGGATCAGTCTGTAGTAACTGAGTCAGGATAATTTTATCTAGTGTCTAAAGTATTCGGTGCTTAAATTAGGGTTGTGTTAAATACACCTAAAAGCCAACTTTTTTTACTTTTTCCTACAAGTCAATTTTTCAAATTTCCATAAACTAATAAATTTTTAGTGCACTTTTCAAGTTTCCATATATCTTTTAATTTTTTTTACAGCTGCAAACAATTTTTAAAAAATACAGTTAGTAGTTAATAAAATACACTATGTATAACAATATAAAATTTATCTGTTTTTAGTTTCTTGATTAAAAACTTCTCCGAAAAGTGTGTATGCACATATTCCACATAGTTCACCTTTTCTTCAGTTTTTTCATAGGGAAATAATTTAATTTCAATTGCAGCAAATATCTTAAATAACCATTAAATCACATAAAATAAAGTCACATTTTAATATAATCCACTAAAATAAAACTGACCTTTTTGTTTTCCATTTAGACTGAAAATATATCATATGAAAATAACTGGTTTTCTCAAATTTTATGACTTTTGACTTTATAATAAAACATAATTATTACTTTTAACTTTATAATAAAATAATATAATAAAGTATTTAGTCATTATTAAATCATTACTAATTTGACTTTTGGGTATATTAATCTTTATCTTGGGTATATTTATCACACCCCTTAAATTAATAACAAACCCATGTCATAATTTTTGGTTCAATGAACCTACATTGTCATTGAAAAAAACACAACATTTCAAATACATATATAAAAAAAATCCATTTTATAGTTGTTTTTCTTTGAGTTTTCATGTTTTGAAACAACTCACTACATCTTCAATAGTAAGTACTTTTGCAAAGAACTATTTTTCAGTATAACAAATGCAAGCATTGTTCATACAGTCATCATCAGGGGCGGACCTAGCATATAAGAAGGGGCAACCTCCGCTACGGCTTGGCGCTCCGGCGGTAGTGTAAAATTAGTGTAAATTTTAGAAAAATTTGACATTTTTACGATTTCGTTACGGCTTTTTTATAAAACGTTACGGCTTGGCGAATTTTCTAGATCCGCCACTGGTCATCATCCATTGGATGCAATTTGTTTTTACTTTTTTCATTGAAGAAAAACGTCTGTCAACATTTGTCGTTGGCTCGTTGCAATCGATGAAACTAATGCTAACTTTAATAAAGAGACGATAGAGGACACATATATCATTTTCATTTAGGCTCGATTAAATGAATTGTGAGAATTGAGAAATAAGAAAATGATATTTTTTTTAATTTGTAATAACTTGCTTTAAAATGAATAGTTGGGCTTATTCAAATTGGAATTAAAAGGAGTGTGTTAATTGGTTAAACTCTTAACAGTAATTATTTATTTATTTAGGTAAAATTCTATATAATTTTTTAGTTTGTAAAAACCTTAAATAATTCTTTTAGTTATAAATCCGACGGGCACGATGCCAAAATTTCATAACACCAAAAAGGTGGTCATAAAAAAGTATTAGGGTTGTTTAGAATTTTCGTGTTATACGTTCTACATGAAACACAAAAAAATGACCAAAAAAGAATGAGGTCTGGTGATCCCATACCTTTTTACTTAGCTCCGCTAATACTCGTTGGTAATTTGCCAATAAGGGTCTTTTAGAAAACCAATGTCACACACCTCTAAAGCTACTTCTAAATCTTCACTAATGTATCCCATGATACCATTATCCTTGGCCACTTTGGAAGAAACGTCTTCACAACAAATCTAAGCACCACTAGACTACAAACCCTTTCGTTTTAGGAAAAAAATGTGTTTTAAATATTGTATTTATTCATAACCATTATTTTTGGTACGTGGCATGGCGGTCTAGAACGTGAAAAACACCACCGTATTTGAAACAGGGGGCACAAGTGTCCACGTGCCATTCCTATGAAGCGCAAATAGCTCTTTGTCCATTGCTTGGCATCATTCTAAAGACTTGTTAGCAACGGTAAAGATAGTGGGTTCAATGGGAGGAGATGTGGAGGTGGTGGCAGTTTAGGCAGCGGGGTTGTATCGATCTGGTTGTTTAGGATTAGGACGCAGGTTTGATGGTCGAGGTCGAGGTCGAGGAGGTGGTGGTGATAGTATGTTGGTATTAGCGGCCTGAGTAGGTGATGGGGGTGGAGATTGTGGGGGAGATTGAGGAGGTGGTGATGGATGCG
Organism: Helianthus annuus; assembly: GCF_002127325.2. Lineage (NCBI taxonomy): Eukaryota > Viridiplantae > Streptophyta > Magnoliopsida > Asterales > Asteraceae > Helianthus > Helianthus annuus. The sequence continues at coordinate 18,617,784 of NC_035440.2, read as the reverse complement.
TTGGTGATTGTGGTGGTTCGGGTAGAAAGCCGGGTAGTGGGTCAGGAAAAATAGAGATGTAAGGAAGGGTAGAGGGTGGTGGTGGTGTTGGTGTTGCTGAAGGCTGATAGGGAAAACATGTTCGTTGAAGCGAACATGCCGAGCAATGTAGATCCGATCAGTGGAAGGGTCAAGGCAGCGATAACCATGGTGAGTAGGACTGTAACCTAGGAAAATACAAGGAGTACACCGGAATTCAATTTTGTGACGATTGTACGGATGAAGGTAAGGAAAAGACTGACAGCCAAAGACTTTTAAGAATGAGTAATCCGGTTTTCGTTTGAAGACATGTTCAAAGGGAGATTTGTTAGATGAAACACGAGAGGGGAGGCGATTTGTGAGGTATACAGCTGTTTCAAAAGCAAAGTTCCAGAAGCATTGAGGAAGACTGGATTGAGCCAAGAGGGTGAGTCCAGATTCCACAACATGACGATGACGATGTTCAACAAATCCATTTTGCTCACTGGTGTGAGGACAAGACCGTCAATGGATAATGCCAAGGTTGCGACAAAGATTGGTGAGAGATCGAAATTCTCTCCCCCCAGTCAGTTTGAATACATTTAAGCTTAGTGTTAAATTGACGTTCAGTCATGGTGATAAAATTAGCGAGGATGGTGTAAACATCTGATTTTTGATTTAAGGGATAAATACACATATAATGAGTACAATGATCAACACATAAAAGAAAGTAGCGATGATCGTCAAAGGATGGTTCGGGAGAAGGGCCCCGAACATCACAATAAACAAGATCTAAAATATTATTGCTACGAAAAGTAGAATTAGGTAAAGATAACTTTGAGATTCCACATTGACAAGAAGAACATAAATTATTTGATAATTTGTCCGAAACAGGTAAAGAAGAATAAGAAACAATAGAACAAAAAACTTGAGCATGAGTATGTCCTAAGCGTTGATGCCAAATGTTTGAAGAGGCTTTCACAGCAGTGAAAGCAACCTTGGGCAAAGACTTGAGTTGTGGAAGATGAATGGAGTACAATCCCTGCTCACTGGGGCCCGAAAGGAGGGTAGTGTGTGTAGACTCGTCCTTCACAACAAAATAAGAAGAGTGAAATTCAAAGAAAACATTGTTGTCAAGACAAAATTTATGAATAGATAAAAGATTTTGTTTTAGTTGAGGAACATGAAGGATATCAGATAGGGTAAAGGTTTTGTTTGGTGAGTAAATTTTGGATGAACCATCATGAAAAATGGGTACTGAGTTACCGTTACCAACAAGTAAAGAATCATTACCATAGTAGGCCTCAGAGTTATCCATGCTAGCCAGGTCCGGAGTGGCATGATGAGTTGCACCAGTGTCGGGCTTCCAAGTAGGTCCAAAAGATGGGCCAATGACGTGCTGTCGTGGTCATAATCAAATTTAATCCAATTACTACTAAATAGCTAGTGGCAAGTGGGTATCGCCACAGGGAGTTTGTGGAATATGTGTTATTTAAAAGTGTGTCTAAATTAACCAAGTTAAACTAATTGCAATGAAAGTAAAATGCAAGAGTTGGTTTGATTGATTTGATTTTTAAAACTAAGATTATTAGTCTAATTGCAAAATGAAAGTGTTGGTTGTAAACAAATTAGAAACAAATGACCATCTTTAGTTTCCAGTTTGCTTCGACGTTTATGCTATCATTCCACTAGAAAGAACTACATAGACATAGCTCATGTGTGACTGCTTGCAGTGATGAAAGGGAACTAAGTACTCAGATTCCTAGAACGTGAGGTTGTTACCCGATGATCAATCAACCCTTATCCAAGCCTAACTATACCCATGATATCTCGATTGCCAACGGCACCAAGAACGTATGGTTTCTAATTAGTTTAACATAAGAATCAACAATTTACAACAAAGCAATCACACACCATAACAAGCAATTCAATAAAGATAAATATTGTTATCCTAGAAATTAGGAATTCAAGCATAAAGTCTTGCATAACCTTCAACCAAAGATGATCACAAAGTATTTAGCCACTCATGGCTTGAATCATCATCCTCACACAAGTTTCAATGTTCATAACAATTAAAAACACAAACCGAATGATTAGAGAATGTGTTCAAGCTCCCAAGAACACTCAAAATCGCCCCTAGAACTGTGTGTAACCAAATGGGAATGATTAGACATGAAAAGACACCATAAATCCGCATTAAAAGGTGGAAGTTACACATTTACGCAGGTCAGCGCCGTAAGCTACGGTGGCCACCATAGCTTACGGTGGCTTGGAATGGCTTACGGTGGCTTTAAACTGTCATACGGTGACAAAAAGTGCCGGTCGATGCCGTAAGCTACGGCCCTTGCCGTAGCCTACGGCAGGCTTCAACATGAAAACTTGTTTTCAGCATAACTTTTTCATTTCAACTCCGTTTTCTTCACCGTTTTCGCCTACGTTCTCATAATTTCGTCCTTTATCATGCTATCCTCTTAATTCTTCAATTCCAAACATTTTTGTTTTCATTGATGCTCCAAATTACTTCCATTTTAAGCTCCATTTGCACTTGCACGTACAAACAACTAGTAGTTACCAAGTTCAAACAATTAAACGAGTAAAACATGGGATTTTAATCTTTTTAAGGCACTTAAGGGTTGTCCTACGGACCACCCGTCAGCCAACCTCTGAGCGTGTTGTAAAGTTGGCATGTGGAGCAGGTTGAGACTGGTTCGATTGAGTTGGACATTGAGATGATAAATGTCCTATACCACACCTGTTGCAATAACCATAAACAGTGTTTTCAGTAGAAGCCCAAGAAAACGGTTGTGTGCCACTGCTATCCCGAGGGCGGTTGTTAAAACCACCATGTGAGTTGCCACGAGAAGATCCACGTGATCCACGACCACCTCGATTGTTATTGAAGGACCGAGAACCAAAGTAAGCTTGAGGTCGTGGAGATTGAATGGGGTTTAGTTGATAACCCAATTGAGTAGCCATTAGTTGAATATTTTGTAGTTGTTGAAGTTGATCAATATTCGGTTGTTGAACCGAAGGGGCAGCAGTCGATGATGATTGTTGAATCGAAAGAGCATTTTCCATGAAAGCATGGGGGTAGCAGTCATCAATTTTGTAAAGACATAATCATGGTCACACAGAAGACCATGTAATTCTTGGAAGGAAACGAGAGGAACACGGGCTAATAAGTTGGCCTTGAGACCATCGTATTCCTCTCTAAGTCCTGTAAGAGTGAGCATGACAAGATCCTTGTCTTTAACCGGTTCTCCGATGTTAGCAAGGGCAGTGGCATACTCTTGAGCCCTATATTCTGCCGGTTTTTCATCACCTTTCATGGTGATTCTCAGAAGTTGACTTTTAAGGGTAAATTCACGAGACAATGTAACAGGGGCATAAGGCCATTCAAGAGACAACCATACCTCACATGATGTTTTTCCTTGAATGTGCTGATAGGAATCTTCATAAACTAACTGTTGAGATGATAAGCATACAGATATGAGCATCATTGCAGATCTACAGGGTGTAGCTTGGATAGTTGCAGACTCATTTGTAACTTTCTGTATAAGCTAAAAAGTTAATAATAAAAAGATAAGTGAATGAGTTGGAATCTTGATTTTGGATGTTGATTAACTTACTGTTGAGTACCATTTTTTTTTTATAATTTCTGGACTGTAAAAGATGAATATGTTGTAGTGAACTGGTGCTGTATGAGTTGAAAAGTAGATGCAAAGTAACATATTGACCTTCAGGCTGGTTTGGTCAATGATTACAGTTTAGAAAGATTATTTTTAATTGGAGGATATTCAAGTCAGTGATTGGTGGGTGGATATGGGCAAGGTTTGGTCTGACGGACCAATATATTTATATTTGGTTTAATAATAATAAATAAGGCTACACTACAAAACATACTACTTTCACACAACCAACCACTAACCACTGATGTACAAATCTGTCGGTGAAGGTAGGATTAGTCTGTAGTGACTGAGTCAGGATATTTTTCTCTAGTGTCTGAAGTATTCGGTGCTTAAATTAATAACAAACCCATGTCATAATTTTTGGTTTAACGAACCTACATTGTCATTGAAAAAAACACAACATTTCAAATACATATATAAAAAAAAATCCATTTTATAGTTGTAGGTCCCTTGTTGGAGGATGACGAACCTCAAACCTTGTTATACTAACCCACTAGCGAGTGCGGAATCCAAGCTAGCAAGCAAACCGGGATGAGACAAGTATAAAGCACAACACACAAAGATTCACCGATTAACACCACTGTATTAATACGTATGAAGGTTTCGGTTACAGGCACAATGTTTACAAATCTAACTTGCAAACTCTCAAAGTGTGTGTGTGTGGTTCGGACAGAATGCTCTCAAAACTCTATCTCTTTGTCTGTCTCTCTATGTGCATCTGCCTAAACTCAACACACTGCATGGGTATTTATACCCAGCCCATGATGTCTGGTCCGAAGGATCCGATAGATGGTCCGAAGGATCATCTATCGATGACAAAGCATTCGAAGGATCAGCAGGGACCTCGAAAGATCACCTTTCGAGATCTATCATTCGAAACATATCTTTCGATGAGATCGAAGGATCCACATTATCCTTCGATCTCTTATCCTTCGACACAGAACAACTTTCAACATTTCACAAACTGTTTGGCCAAGTCAAACCAGGAGGACGGTTGACTTGGTCAACCTACAGGACTGACAAGGACATCGTTTACATATAGACCGAATACAGACAAAGTACAGACACAAGTGCATCAACAAATTCCTCCTTGGCTGTAGCTTTGTCTTTATCTTCTATAGTTGTAGACTCGTCTCGAACTTCGATGGTCTTTGGTCTTCGAGTTCTCAAAAACTCTGATGTCCTTTCAAGTCTTCAATGTCGGAGGATCTTCAAAGTCTTCACGTATTGAAAGCAGAGAGTGTATCAACAAACTACCCGTATCATGTAGGAAGTGTGTTAACGAACTCCCCCTTAACATAAGCTCCCCCTTGAGTTATGCTCGTGAAATACTTTATCTTTATGAAGTGAGATCCTTGTGGTGTTGATGATGGCCAGCGGCAACTCGATCATCTTCATCTTTTGAGCGCCTTCTCGTCGTGTCTTCATTCCAAAGCTTGTCATCGACCATGTTCTCCTAGCCTTTAGAATCTGCACATGCAAGAAATCTAAACGCGTAATGAGAACAACTGCTTGGAATAGATAGTATAACCAAATGACACACGAATGACCATGTCATAATCAAACACCGTCCGACAGTTTGAAAGTTTAATAAATTTGTCAATTTTAGTTTTAACTTTCAAAACTTGCAAATTTTGACCGTTTATGAAGATTTAGTCAATTCGGTTTTCAGTCAGGTTTCAGGCAACGAAGACTTGAGCTCCAACATCGTACGATCGAAAATAAGGTAGAAATAAAATCTTTTTGGCTTTTACAAAGTTTATATTAAAACACACCTAAAATCTTTTTGGTATTTTTGAAGTTAAAAGACAACAATTTAAAATCCTTTGAGTGTTATCAAACGACATCACCGCTAATGTCGTGCTGATATGCACCAAACGACGAAACTGTTTAAAAGAAAACAATAAAAGTTAAGCAGTAAATAGATAAATATACACAAACATTCTTTTTGCGAGTTTCGAGGGTAAGAGAATCATATCAGTGTACGGTCATGCCAAAACACTCTTGTTGTTCAGTTAGTTAACATTAAGATAAACATCCTATAACAATTATCGGTATTGTTGTCCACTTAAGCTCAACTTGTCAGATGTAATCATGGCGAGGGGATACGTTAAGGTATGATTTATACTTACCGACCGGTGTTCATCCACGTCACGACACATTCCCGTATCAAGGTATGCACGAGGGTTCATCTTACCGGTGAGTATACCGATTATCATCTGTTTGACCGTATATGATGTGAGATTCTCACTTATTTTGTATTGAAAACAAGCCCTATGTGATATAATCACTTATTGATGAGGAACTTGATTTTTATATGCATGAGGGCACAGGTGCAAGTCCGTGAACAGGTCAGTACTTCCGTACAGCAGAGAGACGAACTTGACACCCGGATAAATGTGATATTTTATCACTTATTTGATTTGGACATGTGATTGTTTATCACTTATTGAGGTCGAATGCAGTATGTAATATGTACACGTATGTATAGTATCATGGAAGATCTAGACTTGCGTCCCCGTTATTTTTCGGTAAAAGATACAACCATGATACCCAGATGATAAGCAGCATAAAGACCGAATATCTCAGAACCTCGGCAATCTATCAAACGAAATTTCGGTACTAAGACCATATGCCAATGAATGGTTCCCACCTGGTCTTCAGTCGATTTAAGATTTATATCACCCTGCACACTTTAAAATGATTGTGAGCCTACCGATACATCTTATATAGAGCTGCTTATCGTTTTTCATTTAAGGTTTAAAGAGGTTTAGATAGACCACTGATGTACTATCATTTTCTCTTTTGCTCGCCAGGAAACTCATTTTTGTTTTTCTATTGTTTTTGTGTTTTTGAAATTTTTCGATGTTTTTGGATTTTCCGATTTTTGGATTTACTCCCCCTAAAAACAATAAACTAACAGAAATTTAAAAACACAAAGATATTTACAAAAATGATTTTCCGATGTTGGTTTTACTCTTGCTTGACCTTAATGCCGTTTACCAATAATAAAAAGTCAAATCTTGATTTGTCAAATGCTTTGGTAAATAAGTCGGCACGTTGGTCATCGGTGTGGACCTTAACAACATCGATTAGCCTTTTGTCAAAGCAATCACGTATGAAGTGATATTTGATTTCGATGTGTTTGGTCTTCGAATGCTGCACAGGATTTCTAGTGATATCTAAAGCAGCAGAATTATCAACGTAAATAGGAGTAGTTAGGAATTCAAAACCGTAGTCCCGCATTTGTTGTTGGATCCAAAGAACTTGGGAGCAACAACTTGAGGCAGCAATGTATTCAGCTTCGCATGTTGATGTAGCAACGCACGTCTGCTTCTTGCACTGCCATGTGACTAGGCGATTTCCTAAAAACTGACATCCAGCCGTTGTGGATTTGCCGTCGATTTTGCATCCGCCAAAATCAGAATCACTGAAGGCTACCAATTCAAAGTTATTATCCTTAGGGTACCACAGACCGGTGTCAGTGTACGCCTTCAAATAACGAAAAATCCTTTTGACAGCTGCAAGATGTGAGGCCTTCGGGTTAACTTGATATCTGGCAAGCAGGCACGTTGGGTACATTATGTCTGGCCTTGATGTTGTGAGGTACATAAGAGATCCGATCATGGCGCGATAGTTTGAAGGGCTAACAGCTTCTCCCTTCAAGTCAGGAGTAATTCCGTGATTTGTTGGCAATGGGGTACCAATGGGCGTTGCATCAGACATCTGGAACCGGCTCAAGATGTCACCAACATATTTAGTCTGATGGATGAATATCCCAGACTCTGTTTGTTGTACTTGTAGGCCCAAGAAGAAAGTCATTTCCCCCATAGCACTCATCTCGAATTTATCCTGCATAATGCACTCGAATTCCCTGCACAAGACATCATTAGTAGAACCAAAAATAATATCATCAACATATACCTGTACCAGAAGAAGATCTCCATCTTGTTCTTTGATGAAAAGAGTACAGTCGATAAGACCTCTACGAAAACCGTTCTCCAGCAGATAGTGAGATAAGGTTGCATACCAAGCTCGCGGTGCTTGATGAAGACCATAAAGAGCTTTGTTGAGCAACCAAACCTGATCGGGATGGATAGGATCTTCAAAACCTGGAGGCTGTTCGACGTACACCTCTTCTTCAACCACACCATGTAAGAATGCACTTTTCACGTCCATCTGATAAACCTTGAATCCTTTGAAGGACGCATAGGCTAGAAAGATTCGAATTGCTTCGAGACGTGCAACAGGTGCATAGACTTCGTTGTAGTCGATTCCTTCAATCTGACGAAAACCTTGAACGACTAAACGTGCTTTGTTTCGGATAACAACTCCGCGGTCATCCTTTTTGCATTTGAAAACCCAACGGGTACCAATCTTCTTGTATCCAGCAGGTTTCTCTACGAGTTTCCAGACACCCAGCTTCTGGAATTGTTGCAGTTCTTCCTGCATTGCTTCAACCCAAGCGTTGTCTTTCAAGGCTTCTTTCCACGTTCTTGGTTCTTCCTGTGAGACATAACACGCGAAAGACCAATCGTTTTGTTGCCCGGATTCTCGAATAGCCGCATACAAGCCTGCATTGTTGTTATTTCGCAACATGTTTCTTGTTTGAACGCCACTTTGCACATTTCCAATGATGTTTTGTTGAGGATGGGTATTATGAATCCTTGTTTCTGGATTATCTGGAACTGGAATATTTATACCCAGGTTGTTCAGATTAAGATCAACAACCAAATCAAGGCCCGGAATTGACGAAGAGGATGATGCAGTAGCCTCAGCTGTTCTATGGGCATCCACTGGAGGAGTACCCTCAGAAGTACCATGAACTGCTGTTGTGGGAGCTTCCTGATCTGCATCTAGAAATTCATCATCCTCTGAAGATTCGTTCAATTCATTTGCATCATGAAAATCCTCATTGTTGAGAGTATTATTGTTCACCGAAGAAGATGGTTCTTGATTAACAAGAATTGGACGAACCACCGGTGAAACTGTTGCATTGTCACTCTCGAAAAACATCCTAGCCGCAGCATTTTCTTCAACGGCTTCAACATTGATCGAATTGAAGAAGTCATCGTACTCAAACATCCAAGGTTGACCCGGATTTTTGACTGGCAAAGTGTGCCTTTGTACTCTGACCTCAGACCACTCCTCGACCCTTTTAGTCTCTAGATTCCAGACTCGTAAGTTAGGGGTGGCATACCCAAGAAAGTATCCATCAATTGCTTTTGCCCCAAACTTTCCATTAGGATCGATGATTGTGCATGGAGCTCCAAACGGTTCTAGATAAGACAAATCTGGTTTCCGTTTTTGAAGAAGCTCAAAGCAGGTCTTGTTGTGCCTTTTGACTGTAAGGACTCTGTTCAATCTATAACATGCAGAGGCCACAGCTTCAGTCCAGAATGGAATGGGTAACTGCGACTCTACCAACATTGTCCTAGCAGTCTCGATCAATGTGCGGTTCTTACGTTCAGCGACACCATTCTGTTGAGGAGTATAAGCTGCACTAAACTCATGAAGAATACCTTTTGATGTGCAAAACTCCGTCATGGAATGATTTTTAAATTCAGTACCATTGTCGCTACGTATCCGCCTAACCTTCAACTTATACAAATTTTCAATCTGAATGATCAAGTTTTTGATAATGCCAAAGGTTTCACTCTTATGTGCCATGAGCGCCACCCAAGAAAATCTTGAATAATCATCAGTAATCACGAGGCAGTATTGATCACCCCGAATACTCTTGTGCTTGACAGGACCGAACAAATCCATGTGCAAACGTTCAAGAGGAACTGCCACCGTGTTGATTTTCTTTGTAGGGTGCTTCTTCTTTGTTTGCTTTCCTTTCTGGCATGAAACACAGACGTCTTGAAGATGGAAATTTTTGAGGGGAACACCATTCACCAATTCATTTGAAACCAAATGATTCATCTTGCGTAAGTGAATGTGACCCATTCGTCTGTGCCAAGAGATAGTGTCTTTTTCTGTGGCTTTGGAAACGAAACAAGTTGCTTGTGCAGACGTAGTAATAGCTTGGCTCATGTCAAGGACGTACAAATCATTTATCCTTGGAGCTGACAAGAGAATCCATTCTTTGGGAATTTTGAAGCCGGGCTTCAGCACATAACATCCATTAGCATCAAAGTGTACTGAGAACTGCTTGTCACAGATTTGAGAAACACTAAGAAGATTGTGATCAAGTTGTTGCACAAAGTTGATCTTGTCAAAGCTGACAATCCCGTTGGATATCATTCCTTCACCCGTTATATATCCACCTTTATCTCCAGCAAAAGCAACATAACCTCCTCTAATAGATTTGACGTCGTAGAGAAGCTTCATGTCACCTGTCATGTGCCTGGATGCCCCACTATCAACAATCCAATGACTACTGACAGTTCCTCCTGAAGCACCCTGCACATGAACTCAAATGAATTAGTTGGAGATGGGGACCCAAGCCATTGTGGTCTTGGGTCTTCCATTTTCATCAATGACAATAACTTCTTGTCTTTGATGGTTGGTGAATTGTGATGGCCCCCCTGATTCAGTAACCGATTTAGGTTTCCAGGTCTGTTTTGTTTTACCAGTGTCTTTCTTTAAAATTTTAACTTCTTGATTGTTTGAAGTTTTAGAATTGTCTGGTTTTACAGCAACAGATTGTTTTTGAACCACATCGATTTTAATTGCTTTTTCAATCTTCTTGACCTGTTGGCGTTTCTGTTTCTTCTCCCTTTCTTTTGCAAGGCGGGGATCTTGTTTTATAGAAACAGATTGCTTACGGTCATTGTGGTCACGGGGAACATCAACCTTTTCTTTTTGCTTATGAAGATATGGACAATTACGAATAATATGTCCAATGGTTCCACACTCAAAACATGATCTTCGTTCTACAAACCCCGAAGAATCATGTGATCGTCTGACCGATGATGTTGAACTTTGTGAACCCGAGGTACTAGGCTTTGAACTGTCTTGTTCATTTCTTTTCAAAACAGTAACTTGCTTGACAAAATCTAAGTTAGATTTATTTTCATACGTTTCAATTTTATCCGTTCCCGTCGATTTCACAAAGTTAACGTTTTTCTTCTTCTTTTGATTCAGCTTCTTTTGGACTTGAGCCGGTGATTTTCCTTTGGGCTTGGTGTGATTTTGCTGTTTTGGCACCGTTGGTAATTTCTTGTTTCCAAATTGTTTTCGAATTTCAGCCTTTGGAATAGGAGGACACTGTGTAACTGTAACACGTGGTCCTGTCTTTCCCAAAAACTTACTTGTCGAATTTTCAAAGACTTTACAGATTAAGGATTGATTAACATTCTTAATGGGAAAATCTTTGTCTGAGTAAATTTTATCATCACCAACTAGAGTGTACAGCAAATTCACACTCCCCGGCTCTTCTGCAGATGAGGACTCAGTTGCAACAGTCGTAGCGGGTTTTACAGGGGGATCACATAGAATGTGATTCTCGAGAGGTATGTCCTCATTTTTGGCTACCGCATCAGACTTTGCTGGGACAATATCATCAGATTCATCATCAGAAGAATCAGCATCCTCAATCATAACTGGAGGATCTTGATTTTGTTCAGCACTTACAAATGTATCTGCTGACACATCTGAATCTGAGGATACTTCCTTTTGGTATCCGAGTCCTGCAGCAAACTCTTTCACATCTAGAGGCACAGATGGTTCAAAGAACACCCTGTCCTCTTCATCAGGCATGGCATCATAATTGTGTCTCATAGGAGGTGGACATTTCTTATATCCCAAGCACGTCATGTCCCTTTTCTCCTTTTGGACATCAATGATGTGATCCAACACATAGCTAGAACTCAAATAACTATCTAGCTTGAGTTGGATTGCTTCACTTTCCGTTTTTACACAGACCATTTCTTTTTGCATTGTCTCAAGACGAGAGATATACAGATTAATGTCCGTTTGTTTTCTGGAAACCATTTTAGTCAATTCAGTTTTATCTTTCTTTAATGTCTCAATCATTGACTTCAATTCTTTTTCATGGTTTTCATAAAACATATTGGCTTCTGTGCATTTGGAAAGGTCCACAGTCAATTTCTGATTGTGGAGGAAAGTCACATCATACTTTTCTTGCAAAGCGTCATGCTTACTTTGCAAGTCACTCAAATTCTCATTCACAGTAGTATGTTTGTCTTGCAAGTCAAACAAACTAGCTTGTAAAGCATCATGTTTGTCTTGCAACTCAGACATACTTTTCTCCATATCAGCACATCTAGCATGCATTCTATCACATTCATCACAATTAACAGCAGTAGGTTCATCGATACATACCTGACTTGATGAACCGTCGACATTAGCCATAAAGGCTGAATGGAGAGAAGACGAAGTATAAGCAGCTTGATCCACCAGAATAGATCTTCTTTGAGCTTCTGCTGCAGCTTCCTCCAAAAGTTCATCAATATCTGCATCGATTGTTGCATTTGATGTCTCACCCACATGATCATCACCAGAATTGGATGATTCTTCATCAACACTCCTGCTGTACCCAGAAGAGTCTTCATCTTCAGACGATTCACCACCACTGGAAGAAGATTCTCCACCTCTGGTGTGAACTAACTCCTTCACAACCTGAGCAAAACATGCTGTTCCATCGGGAGCATCACCACCCAACTGGATTGACCAGTCACAACCTTCATCCACCTGAACTGCAAGTGCCCGGTTAGTTTGGTTGTTGACAGGCACCAATGTACGCTCATTGTTTCTGTTCTGCTGGTTGCCTTGGTTTCTGAAAGGGTTTTGATTCCCGTGCTGAGCTGGCTTTGTACATTCCCTCTTAAAGTGACCCCGTTCACCACAGTTGAAGCACTTTACAGCTTGTTTATCGAACCCATACTTGGTGTCTCTCTTGCTTTCCAAGCTGGTTCTTCCAGTACTTTCCATCCAATCCTTTGCTCTTCTCACAACACTCGCAAAGGCCCACTTGATGTCCATCAAGTCCATCTCTTCTTTATCAATCTGCCTATAATCTTCTTGTGTCAGATTAATGTTGCCAATCTGACCTTCTATTAACCCACAGTACGCGCTCACTACAGTGTTAAGCAGCTCCATGTGTTCCTTAGCTACTTCTACACTGACTTTAGAAAAGCTGGAAGTGTCGAGCTGTACTGTACTTGGCTTTGACTGTTGACCAGCAGATGATGTTCCTCCATAACATGCACGTTGTGTTTGAGCAGGAGGAGGAGGAGGAGGTGGCTGTATTGGATTTCCATACATGTCTGTGGTAGGAGGTGGCTTTACAGGAACTTGCACCGGATTGCCATACATATCCGTGCTAGTGACAAACGCTGTTTGCAAAGGAGCATGTGGACCTGTTCTTGCAGACGAAGTATTGGAAGTTCCACAATACATTTCAGGATTTTGTGGCAATGGAACTCTCTTCGCCTTTAATGTTTCCTCCTGATCCTTGTTTTCCAGAAGCTGCACGAAGTCGTTGATATTTGTAGTTTTCAACACTCCGTTATACTTCAGGATTTCCAAGAAACTACTCCATTGGGGAGGCAAAGCATCAGCAAACTTTTTCACCACTTCTGCTTGAGTTGTCGTCACACCAAAATTATTCAACTCAGTAAGCAAATGATAAAACCGACTTGTCATGTCTCCCAAAGACTCCTTATCTAAGCACGTGAAACAGTCGAATTCTTTCTTGAGCAGATCATGACGCAATTGACGTGTTGCTTCATTCCCTACTCCCCTGGTTTTCAAACCGTCCCACAGCTTCTTCGTAGTCTTGAAGCTGACAAACTGATGATAGATGTCTTTGCTTAACGCCTGAGTGAGAATGGCGTAGGCTTTCTTTTCCAGATCATATATTTTCTTTTGATCTTCTGGAAGATCGGCAAAACTAGCAGTTGTTGAAGCGGCGACTTCGATAGCTTGATCAAAATCTGTGGTGAAACGTATCCACAGCTCTGTATTTTGACCCAAAACATATGTACGGAATCTATCAGCCCAACCCGGATACTCGTTTAAATGCATCAGCTTTGGAGGTCGATTCAAACTTCCTGTTTCGCTTTCGCTCAGTAAGATACTTTGGATACTCGGAGTTTGATTCGACACCAATGCCCATTGATTTCCCTGAGAAGATGTCGACACCGGAGACTCGGCCCATGAAGGCGATAGACTTGTAGACGTGTATTTTCCACTGTCTGGCGCCGGTGTGCCCCACCATGAGGGAGTGACACCAGAACTGGTATATTTTCCACTGTCTGGGGCAGGATTCCACCAACTCGGATTCATGATTGATAAGCAAAATAAATGCTAAGTGAATATTCCGAAAGATCACACACAGCCGAAGGATCCTGTTCGAAAGATCTGAAATCACAGAAACTTGTTAACAATAAACAGACCACAATCGAAAGATCAAATCTTGTTCGAAGGATCAACAGTGCTCGAAATATCACTGTTGAATCTCGAACAATGATTTCGAAAGATTCAAGAACTCGAAGGATTCACACTTTGAAAGATCCTTATCTTTCGAGTTAAATCCTTATCTTTCGGACACCTGTCTTTCGAATAGATTCCTTGATCGAAAGATATGTTTCAGACTTCGAAGGATGGGTCGAAGGATGACAATCTTTCGAGCCTTCCTTGATCGAAAGATGGTCTTTCGATGTCGAAAGATATCTTTCGAGAGATTCTGACACACTGACGCTGATGTGACAGGTTGGTGAAAAGGTGATGGGTTGGTAAGTCAACTTTCGGCAAGACGGTATGTGCAGGCCTAACTTTCCCACCAACTTTGAAAAGGTTGCCCAAAAAGGATAACCTTATCCTAAAACCAGTCACCGGAACTTTAACCGGAATTTTCGCCGGAAAACACAAAGACACTTAAAAACAAGTTTTCAAGTTACCCAACCCAACCTTGAACACTCCCGAAGGTTTAGAAACCGTTTTTCAGTTTAAAAGTACAAGAAAACCACCAAAAACGGGTGCTAAACCAAGTGTCCAAACACACCAAGAACTTGAACAACCCGGTTTTAAACAAGGTAAAGAGCCAAGCTCTGATACCACTTGTAGGTCCCTTGTCGGAGGATGACGAACCTCAAACCTTGTTATACTAACCCACTAGCGAGTGCGGAATCCAAGCTAGCAAGCAAACCGGGATGAGACAAGTATAAAGCACAACACACAAAGATTCACCGATTAACACCACTGTATTAATACGTATGAAGGTTTCGGTTACAGGCACAATGTTTACAAATCTAACTTGCAAACTCTCAAAGTGTGTGTGTGTGGTTCGGACAGAATGCTCTCAAAACTCTATCTCTTTGTCTGTCTCTCTATGTGCATCTGCCTAAACTCAACACACTGCATGGGTATTTATACCCAGCCCATGATGTCTGGTCCGAAGGATCCGATAGATGGTCCGAAGGATCATCTATCGATGACAAAGCATTCGAAGGATCAGTAGGGACCTCGAAAGATCACCTTTCGAGATCTATCATTCGAAACATATCTTTCGATGAGATCGAAGGATCCACATTATCCTTCGATCTCTTATCCTTCGACTGTCACACCCCCGATTTCCACGTGTCACCGGTGGGCCCGGTGTGGGGTACAGTGACGTAGTTGGCATCGTCATAGACAATCAACACAATATAATAATGCACAGCGGAAGCAGAATAGAAACATTTCAACTTTTAAATAAAGTGTAATAATAAATATCACAGTAGTTGAAATGGATCCACAGGCGGATCAAATAAAAATAGAAATAAATAGTTCAACAGATAAATGTCGTCCGAGTTTGCGAGACTATTGTGGACGCTCTCTAGGAAACAGCCAGCCTATTTCCGTATAGTACCTGCACTTAATCTTTTGGGAAAAATACGTCAGTTTACACTGGTAAATACAAATCGACTGACTCATTTTGAAAATGATTGAAAATTTATTTAAATGCACAAGGCATAAATATTTTTATTAACTTGGGATAATTATATAATATAAACTTGTGAACGAATTACATGCACTTATATCTCTGGTGGCCCGGGATCTACTGTCCGGGCTAGAGATTTAATTGACACACCACATTAAAGAGTTATACACGACGAGTGTACGCCTACACTCCGTGCTCTGGTCGTGGCCATCTCGTAAGATAATGCCAAGGATATCCGGGACATGGTCAATAACCCCCCAAAGCCTTTAAGTAAGACAAAACTGTTTAAACGAAGTCGCACAAGCTATTCAAGACTGTACACCTATAAGGCGCAGGACTTGTGCGCCCGATCAAGCGGTATTTTAAATACCGTACCCCAAGCCCGTATAGGGAAAATAAGTCAAAATGTATTTACCTGAGCAAGTATAAGTCACAAACGATAAGTGGTGGTAGCTTTTACCGGGCCTCCTAATCTGGAACAAAGGTTTATAATTAACCTATTAGATTCCTAACGGCCTTTTATTTAAGCCTAAGCTTTGACCGGTTAGTTTTAGGAATGATACGGTTTACGCACGATTAAGCGAAAGACCGGATAGAACGTGATTTAGACCCGACAAGTTTGAATACTTGTATAATATGGGTATACTAAATACATTCTGGATTTTGAAATAAAAATGATATCGTTTGGCCCGTTTCGGTCAATTTACGCAAACTAGTTACGTAAACCGAACCGAACGCGAAAAGGACGATACGGTAGACCAAAGATTCAAATGCAAGTTTCCTGAGATAATATGCTTAAAATATGATATTATATCAGTAAGTTATGTCCTATATTGCCCGGAATAATTTTAAACCCAATCCATGCCTTAGAAGGGCATTTTGGTCATTTAAAAGTTAATAAAAGGGTAAAATTAGAAATCTGAGTTTCGGGTCTGGTTCATACAGTAAATATACTTAATATAACATATTATATCAGTAGGGTATGACCCATATATCAAATTTATCATTTAAACCAAACTATGCACCGTAGGGGTATTCTAGTAATTTCACAAGGGCTAAAAACGCCAAAACTGGAAGTCTGAGTTTATATACTTATACTTACTGTTATTATATGAAAATATGTAAGTTACATCAGTAGGTATAGGTCTTATATGTTTAAAACAAGTATAACGCTCACTATGCGCTTAAAACGCTAATTATGCGATTTAAGGGTGTTTTCGGGTTTTCAAATTAATTCTGAGATTTTTATATTTCCAGAATACTTAAAATAATTTATTCATCATATAAAATCAGTAGAAAAAGGTTTCGGGTCAAAAGGATGTGTAAAACTCATTTTGTGGCTAAAACGGTCAAAACCGACATAAGCCGAAATGAATAGGCGATCTAGGATCCGTTCAGCCAAAAATTAATTAAAAATCATCAAAATTCCCAGAATATTATAATACATCAGTTGGTAAAAAGTTTTGTACCAAAACGTGGCCAGAAACGGGTTCTATGCGAAAAGGACCGTTTATGTAAATTTATAATATAGTTTTACGCTAATGGCCATAACTCACAATCTGGACCACCAACTGATCCGAAACTTTCGGTGCAAGTTTATATAATAAAAATAAAGATTTCTATCCTTTCACTTTTCCAAAAATCCCGTTTTAAATCAAAAAGGGCAAAATAGTCAACTTTATGCATAAACCGGAAACATGCATTCGAATAGGCTAAGCATAGACTCAATCAAAGAAAATTCCAGAAGTTTAACTAAAATAAAAATAGTCAAAAATACTTTCCAATACAGATCTCGAACATGCATGTACGAATCCGAATCGATAGTCTACGGAATAATCGTTTCACAAGACTTTCGGTTCCGATTCGTGGCTATACTATAGATTGTCGAGTTGATGATGATTAAAACACATTCTTATATGTATTACAAGTTACTTATGATGATCAATCAGATTGCATGTCTGATATATTAACATTCAAGCTTATTTTTGCGAAAATCAATTCTGTTGACTTTTTAGAACCATGTTTGACTCGACAGTTTGCATGCATGTAGTGGGAATCAGATAGTACCCTTTAGAGGGTTTGTTTCCCACATAAATACCAATCTATAACAAGTTTCAATTCGAGAAATGACTGAAAGAAATCCGTTTAATCAGAAAGTCAAAGGTTATGAGCACCCAGTTTGACTTTTAGCAATAATCACTACAAAAACGGATTAAAGAACGAATTGAAAGCTTACAAGAGTCCTATAGATGTTTAGTGAACACTAGGATCGGCCTTGTTGCTCAGATTTCCTCCAGAAAGCTTGCTTGAAGTCCTTGAATATTGAGAGCACTTGGTTACAATGAAAAATGATCAAGAAATGTGATCAAGACCTGATTTAAAGCCATAATTTCGAGGTTCCTGTAGTAGTAGGCATGCATGGCATGTTATTGGCTCAATTGGAGGCAAGATACAACTGTAATGCACTTGAATTCGGACTCAAAATGACCCAAATACGATTTTCTGTCGCTGGGCAACCCACGCGGCCCGCTTGGGCTTTCCCAGGCGGGTCGCCTGACCCCTGGTTCAGCCAAACAACTTTCACACATTGGCAGCTTTGACCCCTGAACTTGTACGCGATGTTTCGGCTATTTTTCTCGACCCGTAAACCCCCAAACTTGGTTTCTAAGAACCTTAGGACTTTTACCAACATGGTAATGTCCTCGGATAACTTTGCGCTCAACCGAAAAGCCCTGAAATTCGACGTTGACGCTTTTAGTCCCTTAAGTACGGTTTTGGCCATAACTTTCTCATACGTTGACGAAACTTCATGAAATTTTTACCACATATTCTAGTGAGTATATTTTAGCTATACGAAGCTTCAGGTCTGCCAAAAGTTCACTCAGAGGTATAAATTAAACATGTTGACACTTTTGGCCCCTATAGTTTGCAATACTTCACTTTCGTGCAATTTCCGCGTCGTATGATCCATGAACCATCCGTTAAAGGTTATAAACATTATGTGGGGTTATCACAGAGCCTATTTATCCATTGTTGATATTTTGGACCCTTACGTTCCATAGTTTTCACTGTTTGTCACTTTTAGTCCCTCTAAAGTATGTTTTCACATAACGGAACCTTATGACACGTGTCAAGACATTATTGGACGAAATTTTTCGAGGTGTTACATCCTCACCCCCTTAAAAGAAATCTCGACCCCGAGATTTTAATCAAACAAATGGGGATATTTTTCTTGCATCGTGGATTCCACTTCCCACGTGTATTCGGGACCTCTACGGGCATCCCATTTGACCTTTACAATAGGCACGTGCTTCCTTCGAAGCTTCTTTACCTGTCGATCCTCAATCGACAAAGGTTTTTCAACAAACTTTAGACTTTCGTCTATGTGTATATCTGTATGCGGTATAACCAGTGAATCGTCAGCGAAACACTTCTTCAAATTACAGATGTGAAACACATTATGAATGGCACTAAGCTCTTCAGGCAAGTTTAACTTGTAAGCGACTGACCCGACACGTTCGATAATCTCGAAAG
Organism: Helianthus annuus; assembly: GCF_002127325.2. Classification (NCBI taxonomy): domain Eukaryota; kingdom Viridiplantae; phylum Streptophyta; class Magnoliopsida; order Asterales; family Asteraceae; genus Helianthus; species Helianthus annuus. The sequence continues at coordinate 18,598,671 of NC_035440.2, read as the reverse complement.
GTCCTATATATCTCGGGCTTAGCTTGCCTTTCTTTCCAAATCTCATCACACCTTTCCAAGGTGATACTTTAAGCAACACTTTTTCACCCACATCGAAGTGAAAATCTTTGCGCTTAGGATCCGCATAACTTTTCTGCCTATCTCTGGCAGCTTTCAAACGATCACGGATCTGAACGATCTTGTCTGTCGTCTCAAAGACGATATCTGGTCCAGACAACTGGACATCTCCAACTTCTGCCCAACAAATGGGCGATCTACACTTTCTACCGTATAGGGCCTCAAAAGGCGCAGCCTTTATGCTGGAATGGTAGCTATTGTTGTAGGAGAATTCAATTAGTGGTAGGTTCTTATCCCAACTACCACCTAAGTCGATCGCACATGCACGAAGCATGTCTTCCAGAGTTTGAATAGTACGCTCACTCTGACCATCGGTCTGAGGATGGTAAGCCGTACTAAAATTCAAACGAGTGCCCAACGACTGTTGGAAACTCTTCCAAAAATGTGACGTATATCTAGTATCTCTATCAGAGATAATAGATATAGGTATACCATGTAGTGCTACTATCTTATCGACGTATAATTGAGCTAACATATCTGAGCTATACGTCTCTTTGATGGGTAGAAAATGAGCTGACTTAGTCAGTCTGTCTACTATGACCCATATAGTATCATTTCCCTTTTTCGTCTTTGGCAACTTGGTGATGAAATCCATTGTCACCATTTCCCATTTCCACTTGGGAATTTCAGGTTGCTGAAGCAAACCTGACGGCTTCTGATGCTCAGCCTTGACTTGCGCACAAGTCAAACATTTGGCCACATACTCGGCCACGGACTTTTTCAAACCAATCCACCAGTAGTTTGACTTCAAATCCTGGTACATCTTATCAGCTCCAGGATGAACGGAATATTTTGAGCTGTGGGCTTCCTGGAGGATAACATCCCGAAGTCCTCCATAAACTGGAACCCATATTCGTCCGTTTAGGCGTAGCATTCCATCTTTGTCGTGGGATAACTGCTCCTCGGTTACTCCCAACTTTTCTGCGGGATAGTTAGCTTCCAGCACAGCTTCCTTCTGTGCAGCTAACACCCTTTCATTCAAACTATTTCTTATTTCAATGCGCTTGGCATTGATTCTGATCGGTTTAACCCTTTCTTTTCTGCTTAAGGCGTCGGCAACCACATTTGCCTTGCCTGGATGGTATTTTATCTCACAGTCATAATCATTTAGAGTTTCCATCCATCGCCTTTGACGCATGTTAAATTCCTTCTGATTGAACAAGTGTTGAAGACTCTTGTGATCCGAATAAATTATGCACTTGGTTCCATACAAGTAATGTCTCCATAACTTCAAAGCAAATACAACCGCACCCAATTCCAAATCGTGGGTGGTGTAGTTCTTCTTGTGCACCTTGAGCTGTCGAGAAGCGTAGGCAATGACTTTGCCTTTCTGCATGAGTACGCAACCCATGCCAGTGTGTGATGCGTCACAGTACACCACAAATTCATCTATACCATCGGGCAATGTCAACACTGGCGCATTGCTCAGCTTCTGCTTCAGAATGTCAAAGGATTCCTGCTGCTTAGGGCCCCAATCAAACTTAATCTTCTTACGGGTCAATGAGGTTAGGGGCGCAGCAATCCTTGAGAAGTTCTCGATGAATCTCCTATAATATCCTGCCAATCCGAGGAAACTGCGAATCTCAGTAGGAGTCTTCGGCTCCTGCCAGTTCATGACTGCTTCGACTTTAGCGGGATCTACTTGGATACCACGCTCGCTTACAACATGTCCAAGAAACTGGACTTCCCGAAGCCAAAATTCACACTTCGAAAATTTGGCATAAAGCTTTTCTTGATGCAGAAGTTTGAGAATACAACGAAGGTGTTTCTCATGATCAGCTTGGCTCTTTGAGTAGATAAGAATGTCATCAATAAAGACGATGACGAACTTATCTAAATAAGGCTTGCAGACGCGATTCATGAGATCCATGAACGCGGCTGGTGCATTAGTGAGCCCAAACGGCATCACTAGGAACTCGTAATGTCCATAACGAGTCCTAAACGCGGTCTTGTGTACGTCTTCCTCCTTGACCTTCAACTGATGATAACCTGACCTTAGGTCAATCTTGGAGAAATAGCTTGCTCCTTGCAACTGATCGAACAGATCGTCGATCCTGGGTAACGGATACCTATTCTTGATAGTGACCTTGTTAAGCTCACGGTAATCGATGCACAGACGCATCGAACCATCCTTCTTCTTAACGAATAAGATTGGCGCTCCCCAAGGAGACGAGCTAGGTCTAATAAAACCTTTAGCTAAAAGCTCATCCAACTGCGTCCTCAACTCCTTCATCTCCGTTGGTGCCAATCTGTATGGTGCTCTTGCTACAGGTGCAGCACCTGGAATGATGTCTATCCGAAACTCTACTTGCCTATCTGGTGGCAAACCAGGTAGCTCTTCAGGAAATACTTCAGGATATTCCGAGATAACAGGAATATCTTCAATCTTCGGCTTCGGCTCATCTATGGTAACTTGTGCCATATAAATGACACATCCCTTTTGCATGCATCTGGATGCCTTAAGCATGGACACTTGCTCGGGCAATCCATGCTGGGTATCTCCTTGAATAGTAAGTGACTCACCAAACGGAGTCTTAACTATTACTTGCTTTCTGTTGCACAGAATCTGGGCTTGGTTACTCGACAACCAATCCATGCCTATCACTATGTCGAATCCAGCTAGCTTAAAGGGAAGCAAGGATAACGGGAAAGAATGATTCCTAATGGATATAACACATCCATCTAGAACAGTTGAGGCGGTTTCTATGGTTCCATCGGCTAATTCCACCTCATATTTTACACTTAAGGTTTTAACAGGAAGGTTCAACAGTTTACAAAACTTATCATCTACAAACGACTTATCAGCCCCCGAATCAAACAAGACTCTAGCAAAAACATCATTTACAAGAAACGTACCGGTAATGACGTTATCGTCAAGGACTGCTTCCTTTGCGTCCATTCTGAAGACTCTCGCATTAGTCTTCTTCCCTTCCTCGGCCTTCTTTGCAAACTTTGGACAGTTGGGCCGAATATGCCCTTTCTCGTTGCAACCAAAACACGTTGCATCCTTCATTTTCTTGCAATCCACAGCTTTATGGTCTGTGGACTTGCAGATTCCACATCGTTTTTCTGAAGACTGGGATTTCGTTTCTAACCGACACCTCCCGAAGTGGTGCCTCCTGTAGATCTTGCATCTGGGTTTCTCACCCGACTGATGATCACTTTTCCTAGACCCCGACCCTTTCCTGTGGTCGTTGTTCCCTCTATGTCGCTTTTCAGATCTTCGTGAGGTGTCATCCTCACGTTTCCGTTTGTTCTCCTCAGAGCTCTTCATGGCTCTCAATCTAACCACGTCTTGAGTGAGGGAGAGGGATAGATCCGCCACGGATCTAAATGTAGTAGGTCTTGAAGCTTTGACGCTGGCTTTAATCTCCGGTGCCAGACCCCCAATGAATCGAGCAATCCTACGCGGCTCCGGGGTCACCAAGTAAGGCACTAAACGAGACAGCGTGTTGAACGTAGTAAGATACGCTTGACAATCGAGGTTCTTCATGACTAAGGATACAAAATCCGATTCAATTCGCTCGACCTCGTGCTGCGGACAGAAGTTCTCTTTAATCAGGGCCACAAACTGTTCCCATGACAACCCGTACAGTGTGGCCTTACCGGCAGCTTGTAGGAGTGACTTCCACCATGCTAACGCATCTCCTTTGAATGACTGGGACACGTACTTCACGACGTCCCTATCAGCACACCCGCTGATATCAACCACAGTATCCATCTCGTCAATCCACGTCATACAATCGACGGCTCCCTTTTCCCCAGTGAAATCTCTGGGCTTGCAGGATACAAAATACTTGTACGTACAGGACCTGCTGTACGTGTCATGTTTCAGCTCAATCTCCTGTTTCGGGACGCTGCTGTGGTTGGAGGAATGATTATCATCCTCAGCTTTCTTCGGCTCACTCTTTTTAGATGGCGGCTTACTATGAGCCTCAGAATGAGTCTTAGGCTTTGCGTGTGTTTCTGTTCGGGTCCTACTCCGAGTACCACTAGATTCCTTGAACTGCCGATCCATAGCCTTGGCGACAGCATTATCTATCAGTGCTTGCAACTCTGCACCGGTAACGTGAATCTTTGCATTATCTGAGTGTTCCCCAGAATGACTGTTGGTTTCCTCCGATTTGGCCATTGTAGCTTTAAGCTACAATAAAGGACAAGGTCTAATTTAGAACCTAACAGTATTATCGTTCTAGACGATTTATTAACCATGGTATCAAGAACCTTAGCAGTTAATTTAATAAATTTCATTCAAGCTCTTATTAGCAATCAAGGAATGAAAATATATATATTGGCACCATAGGCCTAGTCACATGGACGATTACTAAATTACAAATTTAGATTTTTATAGGACTATAAATTGTATAATTAAACAAATAATCCTTTACTAGACAGAGAGTCATAAACCACAGCTGTCATTATATAACATAGTTATAACCCGTAGGTATCAAGCCATTAATAGACTTGTATACAGATATAATCTGTAGATAGTTTTCTTCACTAGGCAGGGAGTCATAGACCACAACTGCCACTATATGACATAGTCATAACCCGTAGGTATCAAGTCATTAATAGACTTGTATACAGATAAAATCTGTAGATAATTCTTCACTAGGCAGGGAGTCATAGACCACAACTGCCACTATATGACATAGTCATAACCCGTAGGTATCAAGTCATTAATAGACTTGTATACAGATAAAATCTGTAGATAATTTAAAAAAAAAATGGGTCGTGTGATTCTACAGATCACGCTTAGCCCAGAATGTTAACATGTTTTCAGATGTTAACAGGGAGTTGAATCTTTTCAACCAGGTTTTACCGTCACGGCCAGGCCTGTTAATAAGGCATTCAAGCTAGGTTATACCTTACTAAGATTCTTATAAAATGGCAAATCAAATAAAAATTGATAATTTCCATTATTTAAATATTATTCATGCATATAAATAAAATGATAATTTCAAACTAACCATTTCAAATTTCAAATAAAAGTACCAGTACATATTTGCCCTAAACGGGACTTTGAAATAACATGGATAACATGAATAACATGCCCGCGCAGGGGCTAAGCAAATAACAAAATAAAATAAAGCAAACCCACGCAGGGGTTAACAGAATATCATACCCACGCAGGGGTAGAATAAGATAGATATACCCACACAGGGGTAGAGTACAAGGATAGATGTCCACACAGGGACATGAGTACATGAAATGATAATCGAAGGATTCAACGATCCTTCTTGCTCTTACCCTTGAGCAAATCGAATACCTTCTGGAACATGCCACGGTTGTGACGGCGATCATTTTGCATCTCCCGTCGCATGCTATCAATCCCATGCAGGATCTCCTGAACCTGCGGCGGCGACATCATAGGCGCCGGTGGTGGTGGCTGGTAGTGCTGCGGCTGCGGCGGCTGGTAAGGCTGCGGCTGCGGTGGCTGCTGGTAACCCGGAGGGTAACCAAAAGTAGACTGCCCAGCAGTCCAAGTGTCTCCCAATGGACCGCTAGGAGGGAGTGAGCTGTAGTTCACAGCTTGCCAATAAGGGTCTCCCGTGTAATCATAACCCTGAGGGAATACATGCTCGAACGGGTTGAACTGAGCGGCACTAGCATAAGCCGGAATCGGCTCTCCAAAATTCTGCGGCGGCGGAGGCGGGATCGGAACAGAAGTAACCTCCGATACGGGATGCTGAGACTCCCCTGTCTCGGACTCCCCGGGTAGAGACGTGTAGCGGCTGCTACTAACACGTGGAGGGGTGCCTATGCGAATCCCTCCGCGCGTAGACATGCGCGCATTCCTCCTCGGCCTCTGAGGTGGAGGAGGTAAAACTGGTGGCGGCGGTGGTGACGGAGTGATCACGTCACGCCACTGGGCCTCAGATAGGTCCTGCGGTAGAGGCGGCTGCTGCTGGAGCTGCTGCTGCTGCGAGTGGTGCTGCGAGTGCACCGGCGAACCATGGAGCGATTGGAGCATCGGAGTACCATGGAGTGATTGAAGCATCGGAGAGTTGTGGCTAGGGGTGAAGTACCAATCATGCTGCTTAAACCTCTCCTGAAAGCTGTCCCCACCATTATAGGGTGATCCCCTAAATGGCGACCCATCCGATATCTCAATCGGATGGTTAGGCGTACCTGATGGTGGTAGCGACGGGTCCGTATCCTCGTCTACGTCCATCTCGTGCTCTCCCGAAAAATGGTCCTCCGGCCCGAGTGGGTTGTGGCCCACTGGCTCCTCCACATAAGCATTAGGGTTATATAAACCCTGGTAGGCTGGCGCTGGATACTGCTGCGGTGACTGGTGCAATGGTATGTACGATCCATGCGAACCATGGGGCCCGTTCTCCGAGTGGGGCCCAAACGAGTGGGGTAAAGACGGTGAAGTGCTGGCGGATACCGAGTGTCTAGCAGGCTCGGCGAAAGACCTCCAAAGGTCGTTGGCGGCTGTGTTGTGTGTGGCGGATGGTGCTCGCCTATGTGAGGGCCCTGCCTCATGGTCGTGGGTAGTAGCAAATCCTCCTCGACCTCTCATTCTTGGCGGCATAGTGATCCTGTCAAAATCAAACAAGTTGCACAACAATATATATAAGACAATGCAATAATAAATAAAATGAAATTAAACGAAATGTTGAACATTTCCTAAGTTCTTTGTCTAGACTCGAAAATCGAGGACTGTGCAATTGTGTAACTGAGATTAAACACATTAGGATAGTGTTTAATTCACTCAGCGTTGGCTCTGATACCAACCTGTCACACCCCCGATTTCCACGTGTCACCGGTGGGCCCGGTGTGGGGTACAGTGACGTAGTTGGCATCGTCATAGACAATCAACACAATATAATAATGCACAGCGGAAGCAGAATAGAAACATTTCAACTTTTAAATAAAGTGTAATAATAAATATCACAGTAGTTGAAATGGATCCACAGGCGGATCAAATAAAAATAGAAATAAATAGTTCAACAGATAAATGTCGTCCGAGTTTGCGAGACTATTGTGGACGCTCTCTAGGAAACAGCCAGCCTATTTCCGTATAGTACCTGCACTTAATCTTTTGGGAAAAATACGTCAGTTTACACTGGTAAATACAAATCGACTGACTCATTTTGAAAATGATTGAAAATTTATTTAAATGCACAAGGCATAAATATTTTTATTAACTTGGGATAATTATATAATATAAACTTGTGAACGAATTACATGCACTTATATCTCTGGTGGCCCGGGATCTACTGTCCGGGCTAGAGATTTAATTGACACACCACATTAAAGAGTTATACACGACGAGTGTACGCCTACACTCCGTGCTCTGGTCGTGGCCATCTCGTAAGATAATGCCAAGGATATCCGGGACATGGTCAATAACCCCCCAAAGCCTTTAAGTAAGACAAAACTGTTTAAACGAAGTCGCACAAGCTATTCAAGACTGTACACCTATAAGGCGCAGGACTTGTGCGCCCGATCAAGCGGTATTTTAAATACCGTACCCCAAGCCCGTATAGGGAAAATAAGTCAAAATGTATTTACCTGAGCAAGTATAAGTCACAAACGATAAGTGGTGGTAGCTTTTACCGGGCCTCCTAATCTGGAACAAAGGTTTATAATTAACCTATTAGATTCCTAACGGCCTTTTATTTAAGCCTAAGCTTTGACCGGTTAGTTTTAGGAATGATACGGTTTACGCACGATTAAGCGAAAGACCGGATAGAACGTGATTTAGACCCGACAAGTTTGAATACTTGTATAATATGGGTATACTAAATACATTCTGGATTTTGAAATAAAAATGATATCGTTTGGCCCGTTTCGGTCAATTTACGCAAACTAGTTACGTAAACCGAACCGAACGCGAAAAGGACGATACGGTAGACCAAAGATTCAAATGCAAGTTTCCTGAGATAATATGCTTAAAATATGATATTATATCAGTAAGTTATGTCCTATATTGCCCGGAATAATTTTAAACCCAATCCATGCCTTAGAAGGGCATTTTGGTCATTTAAAAGTTAATAAAAGGGTAAAATTAGAAATCTGAGTTTCGGGTCTGGTTCATACAGTAAATATACTTAATATAACATATTATATCAGTAGGGTATGACCCATATATCAAATTTATCATTTAAACCAAACTATGCACCGTAGGGGTATTCTAGTAATTTCACAAGGGCTAAAAACGCCAAAACTGGAAGTCTGAGTTTATATACTTATACTTACTGTTATTATATGAAAATATGTAAGTTACATCAGTAGGTATAGGTCTTATATGTTTAAAACAAGTATAACGCTCACTATGCGCTTAAAACGCTAATTATGCGATTTAAGGGTGTTTTCGGGTTTTCAAATTAATTCTGAGATTTTTATATTTCCAGAATACTTAAAATAATTTATTCATCATATAAAATCAGTAGAAAAAGGTTTCGGGTCAAAAGGATGTGTAAAACTCATTTTATGGCTAAAACGGTCAAAACCGACATAAGCCGAAATGAATAGGCGATCTAGGATCCGTTCAGCCAAAAATTAATTAAAAATCATCAAAATTCCCAGAATATTATAATACATCAGTTGGTAAAAAGTTTTGTACCAAAACGTGGCCAGAAACGGGTTCTATGCGAAAAGGACCGTTTATGTAAATTTATAATATAGTTTTACGCTAATGGCCATAACTCACAATCTGGACCACCAACTGATCCGAAACTTTCGGTGCAAGTTTATATAATAAAAATAAAGATTTCTATCCTTTCACTTTTCCAAAAATCCCGTTTTAAATCAAAAAGGGCAAAATAGTCAACTTTATGCATAAACCGGAAACATGCATTCGAATAGGCTAAGCATAGACTCAATCAAAGAAAATTCCAGAAGTTTAACTAAAATAAAAATAGTCAAAAATACTTTCCAATACAGATCTCGAACATGCATGTACGAATCCGAATCGATAGTCTACGGAATAATCGTTTCACAAGACTTTCGGTTCCGATTCGTGGCTATACTATAGATTGTCGAGTTGATGATGATTAAAACACATTCTTATATGTATTACAAGTTACTTATGATGATCAATCAGATTGCATGTCTGATATATTAACATTCAAGCTTATTTTTGCGAAAATCAATTCTGTTGACTTTTTAGAACCATGTTTGACTCGACAGTTTGCATGCATGTAGTGGGAATCAGATAGTACCCTTTAGAGGGTTTGTTTCCCACATAAATACCAATCTATAACAAGTTTCAATTCGAGAAATGACTGAAAGAAATCCGTTTAATCAGAAAGTCAAAGGTTATGAGCACCCAGTTTGACTTTTAGCAATAATCACTACAAAAACGGATTAAAGAACGAATTGAAAGCCTACAAGAGTCCTATAGATGTTTAGTGAACACTAGGATCGGCCTTGTTGCTCAGATTTCCTCCAGAAAGCTTGCTTGAAGTCCTTGAATATTGAGAGCACTTGGTTACAATGAAAAATGATCAAGAAATGTGATCAAGACCTGATTTAAAGCCATAATTTCGAGGTTCCTGTAGTAGTAGGCATGCATGGCATGTTATTGGCTCAATTGGAGGCAAGATACAACTGTAATGCACTTGAATTCGGACTCAAAATGACCCAAATACGATTTTCTGTCGCTGGGCAACCCACGCGGCCCGCTTGGGCTTTCCCAGGCGGGTCGCCTGACCCCTGGTTCAGCCAAACAACTTTCACACATTGGCAGCTTTGACCCCTGAACTTGTACGCGATGTTTCGGCTATTTTTCTCGACCCGTAAACCCCCAAACTTGGTTTCTAAGAACCTTAGGACTTTTACCAACATGGTAATGTCCTCGGATAACTTTGCGCTCAACCGAAAAGCCCTGAAATTCGACGTTGACGCTTTTAGTCCCTTAAGTACGGTTTTGGCCATAACTTTCTCATACGTTGACGAAACTTCATGAAATTTTTACCACATATTCTAGTGAGTATATTTTAGCTATACGAAGCTTCAGGTCTGCCAAAAGTTCACTCAGAGGTATAAATTAAACATGTTGACACTTTTGGCCCCTATAGTTTGCAATACTTCACTTTCGTATGATCCATGAACCATCCGTTAAAGGTTATAAACATTATGTGGGGTTATCATAGAGCCTATTTATCCATTGTTGACATTTTGGACCCTTACGTTCCATAGTTTTCACTGTTTGTCACTTTTAGTCCCTCTAAAGTATGTTTTCACATAACGGAACCTTATGACACGTGTCAAGACATTATTGGACGAAATTTTTCGAGGTGTTACATCGACACAGAACAACTTTCAACATTTCACAAACTGTTTGGCCAAGTCAAACCAGGAGGACGGTTGACTTGGTCAACCTACAGGACTGACAAGGACATTGTTTACATATAGACCGAATACAGACAAAGTACAGACACAAGTGCATCAACAATAGTTGTTTTTCTTTGAGTTTTCATGTTTTGAAAACAACTCACTACATCTTCAATCGTAACTTTTGCAAAGAACTATTTTTCAATATAACAAATGCATGAATTGTTCATACAATCATCATCCATTGGATGCGATTTGTTTTTACTTTTTTCATTGAAGAAAAACGTCGGTTAACATTTGTCGTTGGCTTGTTGCAATCGATGAAACTAATGCTAACTTTAATAAAGAGACGATAGAGGACACATATATCATTTTCATTTAGGCTCGATTAAATGAATTGTGAGAATTGAGAAATAAGAAAATGATATTCTTTTAACTGGTAATAACTTGCTTTTAAATGAATAGTTGGGCTTATTCAAATTGGAATTAAAAGCAGTGTGTTAATTGGTTAAACTCTTAACAATAATTATTTATTTATTTAGGTAAAATTCTATATAATTTTTTAGTTTGTAAAAACCTTAAATAATTCTTTTAGTTATAAATCCGACGTGCACGATGCCAAAATTTCATAAAACCAAAACGGTTGTCATAAAAAAGTATTAGGGTTGTTTAGAATTTTCGTGTTGTACGTTCTACATGAAACACAAAAAAAGACCAAAAAAGAATGAGGTCTGGTGATCCCATACCTATTTACTTAGCTCCGCCAATGCTCGTTGGTAATTTGCCAATAAGGGTCTTTTAGAAAACTAATGTCACACACCTCTAAAACTGCTTCTAAATCTTAACCAATGTCTACCACCATTATCCTTGGCCACTTTGGAAGAAACGTCTTCACAACAAATCTAAGTACCGCTAGGCTACAAGCCCTTTTGTTTTAGGAAAAAATGTGTTTTTAAACATTGTATTTATTCATAACCATTATTTTTTGGTACGCGACATGGCGGTTTAGAACGTGAAAAACACCACTGTATTTGAAATTGTCACACCCCGACATTTCCACGTATTACCGGTGGGCCCGGTGGGGAGTATCGTGACGTAGTTGATATCACCATAGTCAAACAACACAATTTAAATGCACAGCGGAAGCAAAAGATAAATATATTACAATCCGATTCAAAAGTAATATCAATTATTACAACGGAATGTAAGTTGGATCCACAGACGGATCTTAAAACAGAAAGATAACATTTTTCAACAGACTTTAGGCATCTAGAACTTGCGAGATTCCCTATTGACGCCCTGAGCTCTCAGCCAATTACGTATAGTACCTGTCACTTAAACTTTTTGGGAAAATACGTCAGTTTACAGTGGTAAATACAACTTAACTGACTCATTTTGAAAATGTTTTAGAAAATTGATTTGAATGCACATGGCACAAAACTTTTATAACTTGGGACAATTATATAAAAATAATCTTGTATACAGATTTACATGTTCGTTATACATTTAGGGCCCGATGTAGAAACCGAGTCAAGATTAACAGACACACCACAAGTATAGGCCCACAAGAGAGTGAGATACCGTTTCCCTTAAGCAGTTGTCAGGTGTACGCCCACACCCCGTGCTTAAGACGTGGCCATTTTTAATTTATAATGATGCCAAGGATATCCGGGACATGGTCATTAACCCCTAAAGGCTTTTATTTCAAACAATACAGATTAAAGCAGGTTACCTCAATAATTTAATCACAATACGATTAAACATTCAATACTCGACCAAGCGGTATTATTATAATACCGTATCCCAATCCCGTATAGGGAAAATAAGTTAAGAATATTTACCTGAGCTTAAAATGCAATTTATACTCAGCCGTATATCCTAATCAGCAAGCACAAGTACCTCTACTGGGGCTCTTAATCTGGAACGAAGGTTTTTATTAACCTATTAGATTCCTAACAGGTCTTCTTTAAGTATTAACTTAGACCGGTTAGTTTTAAGGAAAGTTTTTGTTGGTGCACTTGTGTCTGTACTTTGTCTGTATTCGGTCACGATGTAAACGATGTCCTTGTCAGTCTTGTAAGTTGACCAAGTCAACCATCCTCCGGTTTGACTTGGACAACAGTTTGTAAATGTTGAAGGATGTTCTGTGTCGAAGGATAGCTCATCGAAGGATATTGTAGATCCTTCGATGGCATCGAAAGATAGGCTTCGAATGACAGACCTCGAAAGGTGATCTTTCGAGGTTCCTGCTGATCCTTCGAATACTTTATCTTCGATAGATGATCCTTCGGACCATCTGTCGGATCCTTCGGACCAGACATCATGGGCTGGGTATAAATACCCATGCAGTGTGTTGAGTTTCAGTAGACATAGACACTTAGACAGATTCACACACCCGAGAGATTGAGAGCTTTGAGAGCATTCTGTCCGAAACTCACACACACACTTTGAGAGTTTACAAGTTAGATTTGTAAACATTGTGCTTGTAACCGAAACCTTCATTTGCATTAATACAAGTTGTGTTAATCGGTGAACCCGTGTGTGTTTGTGTTTATACTTGTCTCATCCCGGTTTGCTTGCTAGCTTGGATTCCGCACTCGCTAGTGGGTTAGTATAACAAGGTTTAGGTTCGTCATCCTCCGACAAGGGACCTACAAGTGGTATCAGAGCTTGGCTCTTTACCTTGTTTAAAACCGGTTTGTTCAAGTGTTTGGTGTGTTTGGACACTTGGTTTAGCACCCGTTTTTGTTGGTTTTCTTGCAATTTTGAACTGAAAAACGGTTTCTAAACCTTCGGGAGTGTTCAAGGTTGGGTTGGGTAACTTGAAAACTTGTTTTTAAGTGACTTTGTGTTTTCCGGTCATATTCCGATCAATATTCCGGTGACTGGTATTAGGATAAGGTTTTTCCTTTTTGGGCAAATTTTTCAAAGTTGGTAAGAAGGTACAGCCTGCACATCCCTTTCTGCCGAAAGTTGACTTACCTACCGATCACCTTTTCACCAACCTTTCACATCGTGTCAGTTGTGTCAGAGGGTCTCGAAAGATATCTTTCGACATCGAAAGACCATCTTTCGATCAAGGGAGGCTCGAAAGATCATCATCCTTCGACCCATCCTTCGAAGTCTGAAACATATCTTTCGATCTAGGGAATCTTTTCGAAAGAGTGTTATTCGAAAGATAAGGATTTTGCTCGAAAGATAGGGATCTTTCAAATAGTGAATCCTTCGAGCTTGTGAATCTTTCGAAATCATTGTTCGAGATTCAACAGTAGTCTTTCGAGTATTGTTGATCCTTCGAACAAGATTTGATCTTTCGATTGTGATCTTTTATTGTTAACAAGTTTCTGTGATTTCAGATCTTTCGAACAGGGTCCTTCGGCTGTGTGATCTTTCAGAATATTAACTTAGCATTTATTTTGCTTATCAATCATGAATCCGAGTTGGTGGAATCCTGCCCCAGACAGTGGAAAATATACTAGTTCTGGTGTCACTCCCTCATGGTGGGGTACACCGGCGCCAGACAGTGGAAAATACACGTCTACAAGTCTATCGCCTTCATGGGCCGAGTCTCCGGTATCGACATCTTCTCAGGGAAATCAGTGGGCGTTAGTCTCGAATCAAACTCCTAGTATCCAAAGTATCTTACTGAGCGAAAGTGAAACAGGAAGTTTGAATCGACCTCCGAAGCTGATGCATTTAAATGAGTATCCGGGTTGGGCTGACAGATTCCGTACATATGTTCTGGGCCAGAATACAGAGCTGTGGATACGTTTCACCACAGATTTTGATCAAGCTATCGAAGTCGCCGCTTCAACAACTGCTAGTTTTGCCGATCTTCCAGAAGATCAAAAGAAAATATATGATCTGGAGAAGAAAGCCTACGCCATTCTCACTCAGGCGTTAAGCAAAGACATCTATCATCAGTTTGTCAGCTTCAAGACTACGAAGAAGCTGTGGGACGGTTTGAAAACCAGAGGAGTAGGGAATGAAGCAACACGTCAATTGCGTCATGATCTGCTCAAGAAAGAATTCGACTGTTTCACATGCTTAGATAAGGAGTCTTTGGGAGACATGACAAGTCGGTTTTATCATTTGCTTACTGAGCTGAATAATTTTGGTGTGACGACAACTCAAGCAGAAGTGGTGAAAAAGTTTGCTGATGCTTTGCCTCCCCAATGGAGTAGTTTCTTGGAAATCCTGAAGTATAACGGAGTGTTGAAAACTACAAATATCAACGACTTCGTGCAGCTTCTGGAAAACAAGGATCAGGAGGAAACATTAAAGGTGAAGAGAGTTCCATTGCCACAAAATCCAGAAATGTATTGTGGAACTTCCAATACTTCGTCTGCAAGAACAGGTCCACATGCTCCTTTGCAAACAGCGTTTGTCACTAGCACGGATATGTATGGAAATCCGGTGCAAGTTCCTGTTAAGCCACCTCCCACCACAGACATGTATGGAAATCCAATACAGCCACCTCCTCCTCCTCCTCCTGCTCAAACACAACGTGCATGTTATGGAGGAACATCATCTGCAGGTCAACAATCAAAGCCTAGTACTGTACAGCTCGACACTTCAAGCTTTTCTAAAGTCAGTGTAGAAATAGCTAAGGAACACATGGAGCTACTTAACACTGTAGTGAGCGCGTACTGTGGGTTGATAGAAGGTCAGATTAGCAATATTAATCTGACACAAGAAGACTACCGGCAGATTGATAAAGAAGAGATGGACTTGATGGATATCAAGTGGGCCTTTGCGAGTGCTGTGAGAAGAGCAAAGGATTGGATGGAAAGTACTGGAAGAACCAACTTGGAAAGTAAGAGAGACACCAAGTATGGGTTCGACAAACAAGCTGTTAAGTGCTTCAACTGTGGTGAACGGGGTCACTTTAAACGGGAATGTACAAAGCCAGCACAGCACGGAAATCAAAACCCCTTCAGAAATCAAGGCAACCAGCAGAACAGAAACAATGAGCGTACATTGGTGCCTGTCAACAACCAAACCAACCGGGCACTTGCAGTTCAGGTGGATGAAGGTTGTGACTGGTCAATCCAGTTGGGTGGTGATGCTCCCGATGGAACAGCATGTTTTGCTCAGATTGTGAAGGAGTTAGTTCACACCAGTGGTGGAGAATCTTCTGCCAGTGGTGGTGAATCGTCTGAAGATGAAGACTCTTCTGGGTACAGCAGAAGTGTTGATGAAGAATCATCCAATACTGGTGATGATCATGTGGGTGAGACATCTAATGTTTCGGATGATGCTAACTTTGATGGGCTTTTGGAGGAAGCAGCAGCAGAAACTCGTAGAAGATCTATTTTGGTGGATCAAGCTGCTTATACTTCGTCTTCTCTCCATTCAGCCTTTATGGCTAATGTCGACGGTTCATCAAGTCAGGTATGTGTCGATGAACCCACTGCTATTAACTGTGATGAATGTGATAGATTGCATGCTAGGTGTGCTGACTTAGAAGGAAACATGTCTGAGTTGCAAGCCAAACATGATGCTTTACAAGCTAGTTTGTTTGACTTGCAAGACAAACATAGTTCCTTGAGTGCTGAGTGGTGTGACTTGCAAAGCAAGCATGAGGCTTTGCAAGAGAAATATGATGTGACATTCATCCACAATCAGAAGTTGACTGTGGATCTCTCAAAATGCACAGAAGCCAACATGTTTTATGAAAACCATGAAAAAGAATTTAAGTCAGTAATTGAGACCTTAAAGAAAGATAAAACTGAACTGACAAAAATGGTTTCAAGAAAACAAACTGATATTAATTTGTATATATCTCGCCTTGAGATTATGCAAAAGGAGATGGCTTGTGTGAAAACAGAAAGCGATGCGATCCAGCTTAAGCTAGATAGTTATTTGAGTTCTAGCTATGTGTTGGACCACATCATTGATGTTCAGAAGGAAAAGAGGGATGTCACATGCATTGGCTACAAGAAATGTCCACCACCAGTTAGACACAATTATGATGCCATGCCTGATGAAGAGGACAGGGTGTTCTTTGAACCGTCTGTGCCTCTAGATGTGAAAGAGTTTGCTGCAGGACTCGGATACCAAAAGGAAGTATCCTCAGATTCAGATGTGTCAGCAGATACATTTGTAAGTGCTGAACAGAATCAAGATCCTCCAGTTATGATTGAGGATGCTGATTCTTCTGATGATGAATCTGATGATACTGTCGCAGCAAAGTCTGATGCGGTAGTCAAGAATGAGGACATACCTCTCGAGAATCACATTCTATGTGACCCCCCTGTGAAGCCCGCTAAGACTGTTGCAACTGAGTCCTCATCTGCAGAAGAGCCGGAGAGTGTGAATTTGCTGTACACTCTAGTTGGTGATGATAAAATTTACTCAGACAAAGATTTTCCCATTAAGAATGTTAATCAATCCTTAATCTGTAAAGTCTTTGAAAACTCGACAAGTAAGTTTTTGGGAAAGTCAGGACCACGTGTTACAGTTACACAGTGTCCTCCTATTCCAAAGGCTGAAATTCGAAAACAATTTGGAAACAAGAAATTACCAACGGTGCCAAAACAGCAAAATCACACCAAGCCCAAAGGAAAATCACCGGCTCAAACTCAAAAGAAGCCGAATCAGAAGAAAAACAAGAATGTAAACTTTGTGAAATCAACGGGAACGGACAAAATTGAAACGTTTGAAAATAAATCTAACTTAGATTTTGTCAAGAAAGCTATGGTTTTGAAAAGAAATGAATAAGACAGTTCAAAGCCTAGTACCTCGGGTTCACAAAGTTCAACATCATCGGCTAAGAGATCACATGATACTTCGGGGTTTGTAGAACGAAGATCATGTTTTGAATGTGGAACTATTGGACATATTATTCGAAATTGTCCATATCTTCATAAGCAAAAAGAAAAGGTTGATGTTCCCCGTGACCATAATGACCGTAAGCGATCTGTTTCTGTAAAACAAGATCCCCGCCTTGTAAAAGAAAGGGAAAAGAAACAGAAACGCCAACAGGTCAAGAAGATTGAGAAAGCAATTAAAATCGATGTGGTTCAAAAACAATCTGTTGCTGTAAAACCAGACAATTCTAAAACTTCAAACAATCAAGAAGTTAAAATTTTAAAGAAAGACACTGGTAAAACAAAACAGACCTGGAAACCAAAATCGGTTACTGAATCAGGGGGACCATCACAATTCACCAACCATCAAAGACAAGAAGTTATTGTCATTGATGAAAATGGAAGACCCAAGACCACAATGGCTTGGGTCCCCATCTCCAACTAATTGATTGAGTTCATGTGCAGGGTGCTTCAGGAGGAACTATCAGTAGTCATTGGATTGTTGATAGTGGGGCATCCAGGCACATGACAGGCGACATGAAGCTTCTCTACGACGTTAAATCTATTAGAGGAGGTTATGTTGCTTTTGCTGGAGATAAAGGTGGATATATAACGGGAGAAGGAATGATATCTAACGGGATTGTCAGCTTTGACAAGATCAACTTTGTTCAACAACTTGATCACAATCTTCTTAGTGTTTCTCAAATCTGTGACAAGCAGTTCTCCGTACACTTTGATGCTAATGGATGTTATGTGCTGAAGCCCGGCTTCAAAATTCCAAAAGAATGGATTCTCTTGTCGGCTCCAAGGATAAATGACTTGTACGTCCTTGGCATGAGCCAAGCTATTACTACGTCTGCACAAGCAACTTGTTTCGTTTCCAAAGCCACAGAAAAAGACACTATCTCTTGGCACAAACGAATGGGTCACATTCACTTACGCAAAATGAATCATTTGGTTTCAAATGAATTGGTGAATGGTGTTCCTCTCAAAAATTTCCATCTTCAAGACGTCTGTGTTTCGTGCCAGAAAGGAAAGCAAACGAAGAAGAAGCACCCTACAAAGAAAATCAACACGGTAGCAGTTCCTCTTGAACGTTTGCATATGGATTTGTTCGGTCTTGTCAAGCACAAGAGTATTCGGGGTGATCAATACTGCCTCGTGATTACAGATGATTATTCAAGATTTTCTTGGGTAGCTTTCATGGCACACAAGAGTGAAACCTTTGGCATCATCAAAAACTTGATCATTCAGATTGAGAATTTGTATAAGTTGAAGGTTAGGCGGATACGTAGCGACAATGGTACTGAATTTAAAAATCATTCCATGACGGAGTTCTGCACTTCAAAGGGTATTCTTCATGAGTTTAGTGCAGCTTATACTCCTCAGCAGAATGGTGTCGCTGAACGTAAGAACCGCACATTGATCGAGACTGCTAGGACAATGTTAGTAGAGTTGCAGCTACCCATTCCATTCTGGACTGAAGCTGTGGCCTCTGCATGTTACACATTGAACCGAGTCCTTACAGTCAAAAGGCACAACAAGACCTGCTTTGAGCTTCTTCAAAAACGGAAACCAGATTTGTCTTATCTTGAACCGTTTGGAGCTCCATGCACAATCATCGATCCTAATGGAAAGTTTGGGGCAAAAGCAATTGATGGATACTTTCTTGGGTATGCCACCCCTAACTTACGAGTCTGGAATCTAGAGACTAAAAGGGTCGAGGAATGGTCTGAGGTCAGAGTACAAAGGCACACCTTGCCAGTTAAAAATCCGGGTCAACCTTGGATGTTTGAGTACGATGACTTCTTCAATTCGATCAGTGTTGAAGCCGTTGAAGAAAATGCTGCGGCTAGGCTGTTTTTCGAGAGTGACAATGCAACAGTTTCACCGGTGGTTCGTCCAATTCTTGTTAATCAAGAACCATCTTCTTCGGTGAACAATAATACTCTCAACAATGAGGATTTTCATGATGCAAACGAATTGAACGAATCTTCAGAGGATGATGAATTTGTAGATGCAGATCAAGAAGCCCCAACAACAGCAGTTCATGGTACTTCAGAGGGTACTCCTCCAGTGGATGCCCACAGAACAGCTGAGGCTACTGCATCATCCTCTTCGTCAATTCCAGGCCTTGATTTGGTTGTTGATCTTAATCTCAACAACCTGGGTATAAATGTTCCAGTTCCAGATAATCCAGAAACAAGGATTCATAATACCCATCCTCAACAAAACATCATTGGAAATGTGCAAAGTGGCGTTCAAACAAGAAACATGTTGCGAAACAACAACAATGCAGGCTTGTATGCAGCTATTCGAGAATCCGGGCAACAAAACGATTGGTCTTTCGCGTGTTATGTCTCACAGGAAGAACCAAGAACGTGGAAAGAAGCCTTGAAAGATAACGCTTGGGTTGAAGCAATGCAGGAAGAACTGCAGCAATTCCAGAAGCTGGGTGTCTGGAAACTCGTAGAGAAACCTGCTGGATACAAGAAGATTGGTACCCGTTGGGTGTTCAAATGCAAAAAGGATGACCGCGGAGTTGTTATCCGAAACAAAGCACGTTTAGTCGTTCAAGGTTTTCGTCAGATTGAAGGGATCGACTACAACGAAGTCTATGCACCAGTGGCACGTCTCGAAGCAATTCGAATCTTTCTAGCCTATGCATCCTTCAAAGGATTCAAGGTTTATCAGATGGACGTGAAAAGTGCATTCTTACATGGTGTGGTTGAAGAAGAGGTATATGTCGAACAGCCTCCAGGTTTTGAAGATCCTATCCACCCCGATCGGGTTTGGTTGCTCAACAAAGCTCTTTATGGTCTTCATCAAGCACCGCGAGCTTGGTATGCAACCTTATCTCACTATCTGCTGGAGAACGGTTTTCGTAGAGGTCTTATCGACTGTACTCTTTTCATCAAAGAACAAGATGGGGATCTTCTTCTGGTACAGGTATACGTTGATGATATTATTTTTGGTTCTACTAATGATGTCTTGTGTAGGGAATTCGAGCGCATCATGCAGGATAAATTCGAGATGAGTGCTATGGGGGAAATGACCTTCTTCTTGGGCCTACAAGTACAACAAACAGAGTCTGGGATATTCATCCATCAGACTAAATATGTTGGTGACATCTTGAGCCGGTTCCAGATGTCTGATGCAACGCCCATTGGTACCCCATTGCCAACTAATCACGGAATTACTCCTGACTTGAAGGGAGAAGCTGTTAGCCCCTCAAACTACCGTGCAATGATCGGATCTCTTATGTACCTCACAGCATCAAGGCCAGACATAATGTACCCAACGTGCCTGCTTGCCAGATATCAAGTTAACCCGAAGGCCTCACATCTTGCTGCTGTTAAAAGGATTTTTCGTTATTTGAAGGCGTACCCTGACACCGGTCTGTGGTACCCTAGGGATAATAACTTTGAATTGGTAGCTTTCAGTGATTCTGATTTTGGCGGATGCAAAATCGACGGTAAATCCACAACGGCTGGATGTCAGTTTTTAGGAAATCGCCTAGTCACATGGCAGTGCAAGAAGCAGACGTGTGTCGCTACATCAACATGCGAAGCTGAATACATTGCTGCCTCAAGTTGTTGCTCCCAAGTTCTTTGGATCCAACAACAAATGCGGGACTACGGTTTTGAATTCCTAACTACTCCTATTTACGTTGATAATTCTGCTGCTTTAGATATCACTAGAAATCCTGTGCAGCACTCAAAGACCAAACACATCGAAATCAAATATCACTTCATACGTGATTGCTTTGAGAAAAGGCTAATCGATGTTGTTAAGGTTCACACCGATGACCAACGTGCCGACTTATTTACCAAAGCATTTGACAAATCAAGATTTGACTTTTTATTATTGGTAAACGGCATTAAGGTCAAGCAAGAGTAAAACCAACATCGGAAAATCATTTTTGTAAATATCTTTGTGTTTTAAATTTCTCTTAGTTTATTGATTTTAGGGGGAGTAAATCCAAAAATCTGAAAATCCAAAAACATCGAAAAATTTCAAAAACACAAAAACAATAGAAAAACAAAAATGAGTTTCCTGGCGAGCAAAAGAGAAAATGATAGTACATCAGTGGTCTATCCAAACCTCTTTAAACCTTAAATGAAAAACGATAAGCAGCTCTATATAAGATGTATCGGTAGGCTCACAATCATTTTAAAGTGTGCAGGGTGATATAAATCTTAATCGACTGAAGACCAGGTGGGAACCATTCATTGGCATATGGTCTTAGTACCGAAATTTCGTTTGATAGATTGCCGAGGTTCTGAGATATTCGGTCTTTATGCTGCTTATCATCTGGGTATCATGGTTGTATCTTTTACCGAAAAATAACGGGGACGCAAGTCTAGATCTTCCATGATACTATACATACGTGTATATAATACATACTGCATTCGACCTTAATAAGTGATAAACAATCACATGTCCAAAACAAATAAGTGATATAATATCACATTTATCCGGGTGTCAAGTTCGTCTCTATGCTGTACGGAAGTACTGACCTGTTCACGGACTTGCACCTGTGCCCTCATGCATATGAAAATCAAGTTCCTCATCAATAAGTGATTATATCACATAGGACTTGTTTTCAAATCAAAATAAGTGAGAATCTCACAGCTTATACGGTCAAACAGATGATAATCGGTATACTCACCGGTAAGATGAACTCTCGTGCATACCTTGATACGGGAATGTGTCGTGATGTGGATGAACACCGGTCGGTAAGTATAAATCATACCTTAACGTATCCCCTCGCCATGATTACATCTGATAAGTTGAGTTTAAGTGGACAACAATACCGATAATCGTTATAGGATGCTTATCTTAATGTTGACTAACTAAACAACAAGAGTGTTTTGGCATGACCGTACACTGATATGATTCTCTTACCCTCGAAACTCACAAAAAGTATGTCTGTAAATATTTATTTACTGCTTAACTTTTATTGTTTTCTTTTAAACAGTTTCGTCGTTTGGTGCATATCAGCACGACATTAGCGGTGATGTCGTTTGATAACACTCAAAGGATTTTAAATTGTTGTCTTTTAAATTCAAAAATGCCAAAAAGATTTTATTTCTATTTTATTTTCGATCGTACGATGTTGGAACTCTAGTCTTCGTTACCTGAAACCTGACTGAAAACCGAACTGACTAAATCTTCATAAACGGTCAAAATTTGCAGATTTTGAAAGTTAGAATTTAAAAATGATAAATTTATTAAACTTTCAAACTGTCGGACGGTGTTTGATTATGACATGGTCATTCGTGTGTCATTTGGTTATACTAACTATTCCAAGCAGTTGTTCTCATTACGCGTTTAGATTTCTTGCATGTGCAGATTCTAAAGGCTAGGAGAACATGGTCGATGACAAGCTTTGGAATGAAGACACGACGAGAAGGCGCTCAAAAGATGAAGATGATCGAGTTGCCGCTGGCCATCATCAACACCACAAGGATCTCACTTCATAAAGATCAAGTCATTCACGAGCATAACTCAAGGGGGAGCTTATGCCACGGGGGAGTTTGTCAACACACTTCCTACATGATACGGGTAGTTTGTTGATACACTCTCTGCTTTCAAGACGTGAAGACTTTCAAGATCCTCCGACTTTGAAGACTTGAAAGGACATCAGAGTTTTGAGAACTCGAAGACCAAAGACCATCGAAGTTCGAGACGAGTCTACAACTATAGAAGATAAAGACAAAGCTACAACCAAGGGGGAGTTTGTTGGTGCACTTGTGTCTGTACTTTGTCTGTATTCGGTCACGATGTAAACGATGTCCTTGTCAGTCTTGTAAGTTGACCAAGTCAACCATCCTCCGGTTTGACTTGGACAACAGTTTGTAAATGTTGAAGGATGTTCTGTGTCGAAGGATAGCTCATCGAAGGATATTGTAGATCCTTCGATGGCATCGAAAGATAGGCTTCGAATGACAGACCTCGAAAGGTGATCTTTCGAGGTTCCTGCTGATCCTTCGAATACTTTATCTTCGATAGATGATCCTTCGGACCATCTGTCGGATCCTTCGGACCAGACATCATGGGCTGGGTATAAATACCCATGCAGTGTGTTGAGTTTCAGTAGACATAGACACTTAGACAGATTCACACACCCGAGAGATTGAGAGCTTTGAGAGCATTCTGTCCGAAACTCACACACACACTTTGAGAGTTTACAAGTTAGATTTGTAAACATTGTGCTTGTAACCGAAACCTTCATTTGCATTAATACAAGTTGTGTTAATCGGTGAACCCGTGTGTGTTTGTGTTTATACTTGTCTCATCCCGGTTTGCTTGCTAGCTTGGATTCCGCACTCGCTAGTGGGTTAGTATAACAAGGTTTAGGTTCGTCATCCTCCGACAAGGGACCTACAGTTTTACGGTTCAAACGCAAGCGAAGACCGGATTAGAATGTGGTTTAGTCCCAACAAGTTTGAATACTTGTTTAATATGGGTAAACTAAACACATTCTGGATTTTGAGATGAACATGATAAGGTTTGACCCGTTTCGGCTAATTTATGCAAACTAGTTACATAAGCCGATCCGAACGCGAAAAGGGCGTAACGGGTAACCATAAGAGTCATGAATAGGTTTCCTAAGTTAATATGCCTTAAATATGTTGTGATATCAATAGGATACCTTCCATTATGCCCAAGATGATTTTAAACTCAAACTATGCCTCGCAAGGGCATTTTGGTCATTTTAAAGTTTATAAAAGAGTTTAAATAGTAATCTGAGTTACAGGTCTGATTAAATCAGTAAATATACTCATTTTAATAAGTTATAACAGTAGGGTATCACTTATACGTAAAATTTATGAATTATAACCATACTATGCACCGTAGGGGCATTTTGGTAATTTCACATAAGCCTTAAAGGCCAAAACTGGAAATCTGAGATTAAAACTTTTGCTTACTGTTAAAATATAAAAATTTACTGAGAAAATCAGTAGGCATCAACCCTTATATCTTTAAACTAGTTTTGATACATACTATGCGTTAAAAATGCTTAAAAAGGCGATTTGGAGCCATTTCCGGGTTTTGTATAGAAAGCTGATATTTTTAATATTCCAGAAGGCTCAAAATATTTTATTTAACATATTAGATCAGTAGAAAAAGGTTTGGGGTCAAAAGGATTTATAAAACTCATTTTATAGCTCAAAAGGGCAAAACCGACAATTACCGAATTAATGCTGCAACCCCAAGTTATGCTCAGCCTAAAAATAAATAAAAATATTCAAAAATCTCAAAATATTATTTTATATTAGTGGGTAAAAAGTTTGGTATTAAAAATTGGGTTTAGATAGGCTATACGCTAATTATGTCGTTTAATTAGAAAAAAGCTTTCATTTACGCTAATGAGCATAACTCCTAATCTAGACCTCAAACTGATGTCAAATTTTAGGGACAAGTTTATAATTCAGTAGTGAAGGTTTCTATCCTCTCACATTTTCAAAAATATCGTTTTAAGGTCCAAAGGGCATAACGGTCAACATTTAGGCATATAACGGAGATACGCATGAACTAGGATTTCTATGGAACCAAGTTGTATAACCTTGGAGGGTTATACTAACTTATAATATGGTCCTAATGGAATCCTAAGGCATATCTAAACTAAGCTAAATCGGGTCAGAACTGAAAGTCAAAGCAAAAGTCAACTTTTGCGACTTTCGGTTGAACCGAGCCTATACTTAGAATTGTCGGGTTGAATCATGCTTAGGCATGTTCAACTAATATTTACCAAGTTATTAAAGTGAGAAAACTGATTTTATGACTTTTATATAATAGCCATGTATTTTATTTAAAACTAACCCGTTTGACTTTTATTTGACCCGACAATTAAACTAAGTAAACGTGGTAATTAGGAGGTGCCCTTTTAAGGGTTAAACACCTACCTAACTACGGTCAGGTAGCCATGTTCGATGCGAACAATGGCTCAACCATTTAAAAGTCAAAGTGTTTATCGAAAACGCTTGACTTTCGGTTATAACCGCTAAAATTTAAACTAAGCATGAAAGGACACTTACAAAAGGTCTAAGCAAGGAGGGAGTTGATCTTGGATGTTCAGGTATGAAGCACAAGGGCCCCAACTTAGAACAATGAGATCAAGGGGTGAATGAGAGCAAAAATTTGAGGAGTATTTATAGGTTTTTGAGAACCCTTAGGATCGTTTCTCGTAAACTGTGATCAAATCTGAGCCATACACCTCCTACCCATGGTTTACTAAACAATGGGCAGCCCCTAGATTCAAGTATGAGAGACAAAGAGCAAAACCAAAGCTGGTTTTCAACATTCTGCTGCTGGGTATTAGTATACGGACCGTATGGTCTTGTATACGGTCCGTAAGGGACCAGATCAGCACAGCAAAACTTCAATTGTTGACACATTAGGCCCCTGCACTTGTTAATTGCCATTTCCGACACATCTAAGGCCCATTAAACCATTTTTAAGGCTCTACAATGATGCCTAAGCATAGGGAACATGAAACATGCTCAAAAATATGCCGGATGTCGGTTCGTTTGGTCGTACGGTCACGTTGTTCGACTAATTACGACGAAACACAGACGGACGCGAAAAACGAACCAAATTACGCGACGAATGGAATTTTATCAAGCCAAACACTAAAATAAAATATTTTAGTGCTTACATAAATTTTTGGGTGCCCGGGGATATTCAGAATGCAAGATATGCGCGAAAATGCAAACTTGTGCACTTTTTTGACACTTTTAGTCCATGCATGACTTAAAAGTTTATTTTTGCGCACCAAACACCCTTAAGCCTATATCTAAGCTATATAAAGGATAAATAGGGTATGTTTAACTTATGGTCACATTCCGGAAGGTCCGATTCTATACGAATCGACATACTTTTACAGTTTGATGCAATTTGTCCCTTAATTGCGCAAAGTAGCGCGAAATGCCGTTTAATGATATCTAAGCCTTCAAAGGATGGTTTGGCAGAAGGGCCCCAAACATCACAATAAAAAAGATCTAAAATATTATTGCTATGAAAAGTAGAACCAGGTAAAGATAACTTTGAGGATTTTCCACATTGACAATACGAACATAAATTATTTGATAATTTGTCTGAAACAGGTAAAGAACAATAAGAAACAATAGAACGAAAAACTTGAGCATGAGGATGTCCTAAGCGTTGACGCCAAATGTTTGAAGACTTTCACAGCACTGAAAGCAACCTTGGGCAAAGACTTGAGTTGTGGAAGATGAATGGAGTATAATCCCTGCTCACTGGGGCCCGAAAGGAGGGTAGTGTGTGTAGACTCGTCCTTCACAACAAAATAAGAAGAGTGAAATTCAAAGAAAACATTGTTGTCAAGACAAAATTTTTGAATCGATAAAAGATTTTGTTTTAGTTGAGGAACATGAAGGATATCAGATAGGGTAAAGGTTTTGTTTGGTGAGTAAAGTTTGGATGAACCATTGTGAAAAATGGGTACTGAGTTACCGTTACCAACAAGTAAAGAATCATTACCATAGTAGGCCTCAGAGCTATCCATGCTAGCCAGGTCCGGAGTGGCATGATGAGTTGCACCAGTGTCGGGCTTCCAAGTAGGTCCAGAAGATGGGCCAACCTCTGAGCGTGTTGTAAAGTTGGCATGTGGAGCAGGTTGAGACTGGTTCGATTGAGTTGGACATTGAGATGGTAAATGTCCTATACCACACCTGTTGCAATGACCATAAACAGTGTTTTGGGTGGAAGCCCAAGAAAACTGTCGTGTGCCACTGCTATCCCGAGGGCGGTTGTTAAAACCACCACGTGAGTTGCCACGAGAAGATCCACGAGATCCACGACCGCCTCGATTGTTATTGAAGGACCGAGAACCAAAGTAAGCTTGAGGCCGTGGAGATTGAATGAGGTTTAGTTGATAACCCAATTGAGTAGCCATTAGTTGAATGTTTTGTAGTTGTTGAAGTTGATAAATGTTCGGTTGTTGAATCGAAGGGGCAGCAGTCGATGATGATTGTTGAATCGAAAGAGCATTTGCCATGAAAGCATTGGGGGTAGCAGTCATCATTTTTGTAAAGACATAGTCATGGTTACACAGAAGACCATGTAATTCATGGAAGGAAACGAGAGGAACACGGGCTAATAAGTTGGCCTTGAGACCATTGTATTCCTCTCTAAGTCATGTAAGAGTGAGCATGACAAGATCCTTGTCTTTAACCGGTTCTCCGATGTTAGCAAGGGCAGTGGCATACTCTTGAGCCCTGCTGAGATATTCTGCGGGTTTTTCATCACCTTTCATGGTGATTCTCAGAAGTTGACTTTTAAGGGTAAATTCACGAGACAATGTAATAGGGGCATAAGCCTGTTCAAGAGACAACTATACCTCACGTGATGTTTTTCCCTAAAAGTGCTGATAGGAATCTTCAGAAACTGTTGAGATGATCAGCATACGGATGTGAGCATCATTGCAGATCTACGGGGTGTAGCTTGGATAGTTGCAGACTCATTTGTAACTTTCTGTTTGGGAAATTGTATGGTTCCGTCAACATAACCAAAGAGATTATGAGATGTGAGAAAGGATTCGATCATAGATCTCCAATAACCATAGTTGGTAGGTTTGAGAGAGAAGGAGAACTTGCGAGAGTTGTGGATAGTTTTATCCTGATGTAAGAACTGGATGATTGCTGCCATTAGGGACTGCTACTGTTTAAAAAAAAAAAACTGCTGTAGAAATCAAACCACTGCTATTGTTGAATCAAAGACTTCTATTGTTGAAATTGCTATTGCTGAATCGAACCGCTACTGTTGTTGAAATCGAAACTGCTGCTGTTGAAATTGGACTTGCTTATTGTTGAAACTAGACTCCTGTTGTTCAGCCGATGTGAGAAGGGATACCTTTGTTGCAGTCGGAACTGGTTTTCCAGCCAGAAAAGAGCGCTGTTGATGCAGTCGGAATTTTTTTTTGCCGTAATTGAAATTTAGGATTACATCCAAATATAAAGAACAACTATTTACACTTTAATACCCTAGACAATAATAATAATTAACAAATAGTCTAAACTGACTTAGGCTAATAGTCATCAAGCAAAGAGAAGGAAGGTTTGGTGGATGTCATGTCTGAATACAAGATGAGAAAAATGAAGGATATAGAGGACAAGAAAGAGATGCGCAAGGTGGTGGCGGAATCAACAATAAAAAGAGATGAAATATACATCAAATATTTGCAGGAAAAAGAGAAGAACGGTGATTTGAAACTTGTTCTAGAGTCGCATGAAAATGTGGAAGAACCGTGGTTGTCGATTATACTAGAACGCAAACGGGAACTTTGTAGGAAGTGGGATTGGCCCGTTAACTTTTAGGTTGTTTTTTATCCACAAAATTGGTGTAATTGGCCGAAGATTGTGAAAAACAGTCATAGGCGGGTTGCTCAACTGTTGAACCCAAATTTCCACATTTGCAAGTAGATTTTCTTTATAAAAAGGGTTGATAATGGTTTTTCTCATTTAAGAGTTTTATCAACTTTCTCTTGAAGAGTGTTCTCTTCTATATTTTGTGTTTCTGCCTCATGGAACTTTGATGTTTCTTGATTTTCCCTACTTACCACTTGTTTTTCTCTTGTATTTCTGTGATTTTTCTTGATAAAAGCAATGCCTTAAAAACAAAAATCATTTTATTTATCCCTTGGTAGCAAATTTTCTTTGCTATCATCTCTTACATTGTGATCATGTCATTATATTTCTTTTTCTTCACCACTTGAATACGAAAATCAAACATGTACAACATTAACTTCTAATGACATTTTCATGTCCTGATGACGAATTACCTAAAAGCAAATAAAAAAGGTACAAAAACATATAAACAAATCAGTAGGAATTTATGCTATTCGGCTAACTGTATTTACGCAGGGCACCAGATGAATAGAACATTAGAAATGCATATGAGATAGCATATTAGTGCATAGCACGAGTACATTGTTGGTTCAGGCCCATCTCTACACTCTCACAACACACACTTGTGAACGTAAATATGCAAAAGAGATGATAGATAAAAATGACAGAAACCTTTCTTTATTATAAAATGAGAAGTGGTGTATAACAAAACAATTTACTCTACTATTTATAATAAACAAATACATGCACATGCAAAATAACTTAGTCCACTTATGCTTCCTGATTTAAAGCAACGACTCCAACTTATTTCTCATATACTCGGTCACCACGTTGCCATAGAACTCGGTCAAATCTGACCACTTCGTTACTCATTATATCTGGCTTGCTAAATTGACTCCAAGACCCATCACATGTGACCGGATAACCTACTAACCCATTTAAATAAACCTGGTACCCGACTTGACCCGGACACCCTGATAGATGTTTGAATCATAACCAGCGGAAGCATTGTTATCATTTGATGATTTCATGACGATTGTTGGGAA
Source organism: Helianthus annuus (assembly GCF_002127325.2). Classification (NCBI taxonomy): domain Eukaryota; kingdom Viridiplantae; phylum Streptophyta; class Magnoliopsida; order Asterales; family Asteraceae; genus Helianthus; species Helianthus annuus. Next base: position 18,569,031 of record NC_035440.2, on the reverse strand, counting down.
TGATTGTAGTAACTGTGGGTAATTTGCAATGGACAATTTTCTATGTTGGAATTGTCTTGGTAACGAGAATAGTTCCCGCCAAGCCATATATATAATCAGACATGAAGCGGTTATATGTTCTTTCGGTTGAACAAATGGCGGGAATAACTGCCATTTGAATGGGTATCAACCAACCGACACACCGGTTCAATATTCGAGTTACATCGTTACATATTTACATAATAACATAAATATTACATATCCTAAATAAGAATTATGTTTATAATATTCCTAATACTCTCTCCCCTAAACATGATTCAGTTTACGAGAGTATTCAAGGACACTTGCATTAGCTTCATTCACGGCTGCCCTCGCTCTGTTGAAATCGAAGGTCCTTCTGATCCGCCTCCTTTTAATTTCATTCCATCCATTGTCAGTGAACAATGCGTAGTGCTCCATTGGATTTCCAGCAACCTCTTGAACGTCGTCATTTCCTGCATCTTCACCAGCATCTCGTTCGACATCTGCTCCTTCACTTCGGCTGCCTCTTGGATCCAGCATACCTCCAGGCACTTCCTTTTCATCTGTTACCTTCTTATCATAGACCTTGGATTGAATAGCCTTGAATTTATAGTAATAAACGAGGACATCTAAGTACATCATGTATACCAAACGTATCAGTTCACCATCACTATATTCGAACCCCATCTCTTTGGCTATCATTGGCCAAACATTGTTCTCTGTTACATACCGATATCCCCCTTCTCGTTCTATTATCAGATACACATCTAATAGACATATCCTTCGATTATTTGAGGCATGAGCCGGAACAGGCCTAGTTGTTATCCCCAATTTTTCTGTTATAAACCATTCCACCATCTCTTCAAACTTCGCGTTCAGAATAAACTTGTATTTCCGGACATAGTCATCATCGTCCATCATATCAAGTAATGCCTTACAATCCAGAAAATCCTTGAACTTCATTGTTTGAAGTATCATCACGTTCCAATCTGGTTCGTTAGATGATATTTCAAGTTTACTGAAATAATCATTCAAGTATTTTGTTTTGAACATCATAAACTCTGTTTCCATATCCATCATCTTTCGCTTTTCTATTAAACCCATTTCCTCCTCTTTTGATAAACCAGACTTCACACTTACATTATTATTCAGGGGTACGCTAAATGTTGGAAATAGTTTGCACTTATCACCGGTGAATTTTACAGTAAATCCTTGTGTAGTTAATTGATCATAACTTAAGACGTTCCTATCTATGTCTTGTGTAAAGAACACACTTTGAATCCTGATCTTTTCGGCCCCTGAAATAACATCTACCGGTCCTATTCCCCGAATAAAATAAAACTGATTTTCACTCGTTCTGGTTTCGACATCATTCATACATTTAATACGTTTAAACATATTAAGGTTTCCAGAAAAATGATGTTTGAGAGTCTTGCTTACGTACCACATTTCTGACCACAAACCCCGTCTGTTCCGACTACGAGATACTCCATTATCTATCTGATCCTTTCTGTGGTCATCATCATCTTCATCATCACGTTGTTGTTCCACACCGGTGTTAATGGCGATTCGTATCAACTGAGATTCTTCATCCTCTTCTTTCCTTTTGCAGTTGGAGATTTGGTGGCCTGGAATATTACAATAGTAACATCGCTTCATCAACCACTTCCGTTCCCGTCTCTCGTCTGCACAGTGTTGACACGGTAATGTTGTGGAAGATGCCCTTAGATCAGAAACTGATGCTCTGATACCACTTTGATAGATGTTTGAATCATAACCAGCGGAAGCATTGTTATCATTTGATGATTTCATGACGATTGTTGGGAATGATTGTAGTAACTGTGGGTAATTTGCAATGGACAATTTTCTATGTTGGAATTGTCTTGGTAACGAGAATAGTTCCCGCCAAGCCATATATATAATCAGACATGAAGCGGTTATATGTTCTTTCGGTTGAACAAATGGCGGGAATAACTGCCATTTGAATGGGTATCAACCAACCGACACACCGGTTCAATACTCGAGTTACATCGTTACATATTTACATAATAACATAAATATTACATATCCTAAATAAGAATTATGTTTATAATATTCCTAATACACCCATCGTCGATCCGAACTTGACCCGTAAATAACCCGCAACATCAAGATTACCCAACACAAACAGCTGCTCAGGCCCAAAGCAATCAGATACAACTTGGGTTTGGACTCTTTCAAGGATAGGTCAAGATAGATAAAAGTTCGGTTTACTAGTGGCACCGTTACTCAGCCGTTCTATTCATTTTCCACAATCTTGGTCTGTTTCTTCTTTTTCTTTCGAGTACTAGAAACAAACTGCTTTGGCATATTTGTCAAGATCAAATTATCAAAACTCGATATCTGCAGCAAGGTTACAGGAATCTCCTCTAGCTCTCTACAACACCTAATGTCTAAGGTGTGTAGATTCGGCATTGTTCCACCATGCGCGGTCCAAATTTTTAACCTTTCCAGATTCCAAAGCTTCAGAACTTGGAGCTTAGGGAATCCGTTTTCCGGACAACACATTTCTTCTCCCACATAAGAAGCAGCTAAAAGCCTCAGGACAATCAATCTCGGCAGCTGAGATAGTGTCGGCATGGGATCTTTTTCTAGCTGCGAGACTGATAAAGTAAGAACTTCGAGTGCAGGTGGCATCTGGTACCAATCAATAGATTTGTGTAAACTTCCTAATAAGTACAGTTGAGAGAGATTTACAAGACTCGAGAAAGGTTTAACGATGAGCTCTGAAGGCCGGCCCATTTTGTCCTTGGACCTCAATCTTAGAGACCGAAGGCTAGACAGTGATGAAATCCACAAACCAATTTCTTTGTAGGAGGATGAATGGCATGTTGTCGTAGTGGTGGTCGTTGTTGCCGTTTCGTTGGTCGTTGTTTTTACTGTTGAGGATGTCTGCCTTGTCAGATCAAGTTTTCGTAGGTTGGTCATTCTGCTCAAAGTTACACCAATCTTTCTTGCGATCTTCTCGTCTACGAACAAACCCCATAGAGTTTGGAGCTGGCTCGGATCTCTATGTCTGGTTGACTGCACAGGTATATCTAGACGAACTCCGTTCAGACAAAGATGTCGGAGATGCATCATATTCCATATAGAACTTGGGAGCGCTGTGATATGTGTGTGCTTGATGTCAAGTGTTTCAAGGTAGAGCAGATCAGCAAGTGAAGACGGAAGAGTGTCTAAGAAAGTCCATCTCAATCCTAAATACCTCAAGTGATATAAGCTCCCCAGATTCTCCGGTAGCTGTGGTCGATAAACACCCTCTAAATCAAGCACCCTGAGTAATCCAAAACCTCTTACTCCAATGATTCTTTCTAAAAATGTTCCTATTTCTTCGGCAGGCGTATCTTTCTTTCTTCCGTTGAAGGATATGTAGGACCGTAGATTCTGGTTGAAAGGTTTGGTAGATGGGTAGTCTTTGATATTGGTGTATTCAACCACCCGGCGAACTCCAAATCGAGGTTCTGCTGTTGTATTTGGATTTTCATCCGACGTTTGGTGGAGGTGGAAGAGGCCTATTTCTACACCTTTCGGCATGAAGATGTCATACAGAACTCCAATCATTCTGCATCTTTTGGGAGTTCCATCAGATCGTCTTTTTGTTATTTCCACCATGTTTCTCTTCACAAGCTCTTTAAGATATCCCTCTACAATGTCCTCCAGAATAACCCCTTCTGATGACTTTACATAACCCTCGGCAAGCCACAACCGAAACAACCTTCTCACAGGTATTTCAAATCCTTTTCGAAAAAGTCCTAAATAAAGAAAACATAGCTTAACGTGGGGCGTAAGATCATTGTAGCAGAAATCTAAAGCTTGTCATCGACCATGTTCTCTTAGCCTTTGAGTGCCTTCACGTCGTGTCTTTATTCCAAAGCTTGTCATCGACCATGTTCTCTTAGCCTTTAGAATCTGCACATACAAGAAATCTAAACGCGTAATGAGAACAACTGCTTGGAATATTTAGTATAACCAAGTGACACACGTATGACCATGTCACAATCAAACACCGTCCGACAGTTTGAAAGTTTAATAAATTTGTCAATTTTAAATTCTAACTTTCAAAATCTGCAAATTTTGACCGTTTATGAAGATTTAGTCAATTCGGTTTTCAGTCAGGTTTCAGGTAACGAAGACTAGAGTTCCAAACATCGTACGATCGAAAATAAAATAGAAATAAAATCTTTTTGGCTTTTATAAAGTTTATATTAAAACACGCCTAAAATCTTTTTGGTATTTTTGAAATTAAAAGACAACAATTTAAAATCCTTTGAGTGTTATCAAACGACATCACCGCTAATGTCGTGCTGATATGCACCAAACGACGAAACTGGTTAAAAGAAAAACAATAAAAGTTAAGTAGTAAATAAATATATACAGACATTCTTTTTGCGAGTTTCGAGGGTAGGAGAATCATATCAGTGTACGGTCATGCCAAAACACTCTTGTTGTTCAGTTAGTTAACATTAAGATAAGCATCCTATAACAATTATCGGTATTGTTGTCCACTTAAGCTCAACTTATCAGATGTAATCATGGCGAGGGGATACGTTAAGGTATGATTTATACTTACCGACCGGTGTTCATCCACATCACGACACATTCCCGTATCAAGGTATGCACGAGAGTTCATCTTACCGGTGCGTATACCGATTATCATCTGTTTGACCGTATAAGTTGTGAGATACTCACTTATTTTGATTTGAAAACAAGCCCTATGTGATATAATCACTTATTGATGAGGAACTTGATTTTCGTATGCATGAGGGCACAAGTGCAAGTCCGTGAACAGGTCAGTACTTCCGTACAGCAGAGAGACGAACTTGACACCCGGATAAATGTGATATTTTATCACTTATTTGTTTGGACATGTGATTGTTTATCACTTATTGAGGTCGAATGCAGTATGTATTATGTACACGTATGTATGGTATCATGGAAGATCTAGACTTGCGTCCCCGTTATTTTTCGGTAAAGATACAACCATGATACCCAGATGATAAGCAGCATAAAGACCGAATATCTCAGAACCTCGGCAATCTATCAAACGAAATTTCGGTACTAAGACCATATGCCAATGAATGGTTCCCACCTGGTCTTCAGTCGATTAAGATTTATATCACCCTGCACACTTTAAAATGATTGTGAGCCTACCGATACATCTTATATAGAGCTGCTTATCGTTTTACATTTAAGGTTTAAAGAGGTTTGGATAGACCACTGATGTACTATCATTTTCTCTTTTGCTCGCCAGGAAACTCATTTTTGTTTTTCTATTGTTTTTGTGTTTTTGAAATTTTTCGATGTTTTTGGATTTTCAGATTTTTGGATTTACTCCCCCTAAAATCAATAAACTAAGATAAATTTAAAAACACACAGAGGTATTTACAAAAATGATTTTCCGATGTTGGTTTACTCTTGCTTGACCTTAATGCCATTTACCAATAATAAGAAGTCAAATCTAGATTTGTCAAAAGCTTTGGTAAATAAGTCGGCATGTTGGTCATCGGTGTGGACCTTAACAACATCGATTAGCCTTTTCTCAACGCAATCACGTATGAAGTGATATTTGATTTCGATGTGTTTGGTCTTTGAATGCTGCACAGGATTTTTAGTGATATCTAAAGCAGCAGAATTATCAACGTAAATAGGAGTAGTTAGGAATTCAAAACCGTAGTCCCGCAATTGTTGTTGGATCCAAAGAACTTGGGAGCAACAACTTGAGGCAGCAATGTATTCAGCTTCGCATGTTGATGTAGCGACGCATGTCTGCTTCTTGCACTGCCATGTGACTAGGCGATTTCCTAAAAACTGACATCCAGCCGTTGTGGATTTGCCGTCGATTTTGCATCCGCCAAAATCAGAATCACTGAATGCGACCAAGTCAAAGTTATTATCCCTAGGATACCACAGACCGGTGTCGGGGTAAGCCTTCAAATAATGAAAAATCCTTTTTACAGCTGCAAGATGTGAGGCCTTCGGATTAACTTGATATCTGGCGAGTAGGCACGTTGGGTACATTATATCTGGCCTTGATGCTGTGAGGTACATAAGGGATCCGATCATCGCGCGATAGTATGAGGGGCTAACAGGTTCACCCTTCAAGTCAGGAGTTATTCCGTGATTAGTTGGCAATGGGGTACCAATGGGCGTTGCATCGGACATCTGGAACCGGCTCAAGATGTCACCAACATATTTAGTCTGATGGATGAATATCCCAGACTCCGTTTGTTGCACTTGTAGGCCCAAAAAGAAATTCATTTCCCCCATAGCACCCATCTCGAATTTATCCTGCATAATGCGCTCGAAATTCCTACACAAAACATCATTAGTAGAACCAAAAATAATATCATCAACGTATACCTGGACCAGAAGAAGATCTCCATCTTGTTCTTTGATGAAGAGAGTACAATCGATAAGACCTCTTCGAAAACCATTCTCCAGCAGATATGTAGATAAGGTTGCATACCAAGCTCGTGGCGCTTGATGAATACCATAGAGAGCTTTGTTGAGCAACCAAACCCGATCGGGATGGACAGGATCTTCAAAACCTGGAGGCTGTTCGACATATACCTCTTCTTCAACCACACCATGTAGAAATGCGCTTTTGACGTCCATCTGGTAAACCTTGAATCCTTTGAATGAGGCATAAGCCAGAAAGATCCGAACAGCTTCCAGACGTGCAACAGGTGCATAGACTTCGTTGTAGTCGATCCCTTCTATCTGACGAAAACCTTGAACGACTAAACGAGCTTTGTTCCGAAAAACCACTCCACGGTCGTCTTTCTTGCATTTGAAGACCCATCGAGTGCCAATCTTCTTGTAGTTCTCAGGCTTTCCAACAAGCTTCCAAACACCAAGCTTGTGAAATTGCTGTAATTCTTCCTGCATGGCTTCAACCCAAGCACTGTCTTTCAATGCTTCTTTCCACGACTTTGGTTCTTCTTGTGACACGTAACACGCGAAGGACCAGTCATTTTGTTGGCCAGATTCTCTTATAGCTGAATACAAACCAGCATTCCGGTTGTTTCTCAGCTGATTTCGCGTCTGCACACCGCGATGGACATTTCCTATTATGTTCTGCTGGGTATCGTGAATCCTCATTTCAGGATTATCTGGCACACGAGCATTGATACCCAAATTGGTAAGATTAAGATCAACAACCAACTCCACACCAGGAATGTGGGTAGAGGTGGATGCATTCCCTTCAGCAGTGTCTATATTCTGCGTATGAGGTGTATCACCAGAGGCACCTTGAACAGGAGCAGCTGGAGCTGAAGATCCTTCGGCTGCATCATGATATTCATCATCTTCAGAAGAATCATTATAATCAGCAGCATCTTCATAAACCTCATTTTGAACCATATTGTTGACAGACGAAGAAACTTGAGGATCAACAACAATAGGTCTAACCAAAGGCGAGTCAGCAGCGTGGTCACTTTCCAACAACATCCTAGCCGCTGCTGATTCTTCGTCAAAGGTTGGCAGAATGAAGGAGTCAAATAGCCCATCATAATCGAACATCCACGGATCACCCGGAGCCCTAACAGGACTCGTGTACCTTTGAACCCTAACTTCACTCCATAGCTCAATCTTTTTGGAAGCTAGATTCCAAACACGAAAATTCGGAGTAGCATATCCAAGGAAGAAACCCTCGATAGCTCTTGCACCAAACTTTCCATCCGGCTCAATCATAGTACATGGAGCACCAAACGGTTCAAGGTAAGAAAGATCCGGTTTCCTTTTCTGAAGGAGTTCGAAGCAAGTCTTGCCATGTCTCTTTACTGTAAGAACTCTGTTCAACGTGTAGCATGCAGCCGATACAGCCTCCCCCCAGAATTGAATAGGGAGTTCCGACTCTACTAACATTATTCTTGCAGTTTCTATAATTGTTCGATTCTTCCTCTCCGCGACACCATTTTGTTGTGGAGTATAACGAGAACTGTACTCATGAAGAATGCCTTTAGAAGTACAAAACTCATCCATAACTTGATTCTTGAATTCGGTTCCATTGTCGCTTCGGATCCTCTTCACTTTCAACGAATAGAGATTCTCCAACATTGTAAGAAGATCCTTGAGGATGCCAGGAGTTTGACTCTTGTGTGCCATGAAGGATACCCAAGAAAATCTAGAGTAGTCATCAGTAACTACTAAACAATAGGCATCACCAAACGTTGTCTTGTGCTTCATAGGTCCAAACAGGTCCATATGAAGACGTTCGAGAGGCATGCTGACAGTGTTGATTTTCTTCAAAGGGTGAGACTTCTTAGTTTGCTTCCCTTTTTGGCACGAGACACAGATATCTTGTAAATGAAAACTTCTCACAGGCACACCATTCACAAGATTATTTTTCACCAAATGGTTCATCTTTCTCAAGTGAATGTGTCCCATTCTTCTGTGCCAAGATATAGACTCCTTTTCTGTGGCTTTTGAGACAAAGCAAGTGACTTGTGCAGATGTTGTAATCGCCTGGCTCATGTCGAGAATATAAAGATCATTAACTCTCGGAGCCGATAAGAGAATCCATTCTTGTGGAATTTTGAATCCAGGTTTTAGCACATAGCAGCCGGCATCATCAAAATGCACGGTGAATTTCTTATCGCAGATTTGCGACACACTGAGAAGATTGTGATCAATTTGCTTCACATAATTGATCTTATCAAAGCACACGATGCCATTGGAGATACTTCCCTCTCCAGTGATAAAACCGCCTTTGTCACCCGCAAAAGCAACATACCCTCCTCTAATATTTCTCACGTCGTATAGGAGCCGTAAGTCGCCAGTCATGTGCCTGGATGCTCCACTATCAACAATCCAATGACTATTAATAGTTCCTCCTAGAACATCCTGCACATGTCAATTAAACACATCAGTTGAGAATGGGGACCCAAGCCTTAGTGGTCTTGGGTCGTCCCTTAGCATCACGAAACGTGAGCTCGATCTCTTGATGGTTTTCAAGAACAACTGCTCCCCCTGAATTGTCACCCGACTTAGGTAACCAAGTTCGTTTTTGCCTACCAGTTTTTGAAGATTCTGGTTTTATAGGTTGTGACACACTTGGTTCCTTTTGAACTGTTTTAACTTCAGATTTTAAAGCTTTTTCAACAGTTTTTATGTTCTTACGTCGTTTTTAGTTTCTTGTTCTTTTACAGTTCGTTTATCATGTTTAGGTGAAACTGACTGACGTTGAGGGTGAACTGTTTCAGGTGGAGCTTTCTCAACAAATTTCTTCTTTGGAGCATTTGGGCAGTTTCTGATGATGTGCCCAATTTCTCCACATTTGAAACAAGTTCTCCTTTCAACGGACTTAGGAGAACTTGATCGACTAGCAGATGTTGAACCTGTAGAACCTGAGGTACTTGCTTTTTCATCACACCCGTTTGTGTGTTGGGTGTAATTGTTATCACTGTTACGTTTCAAAATCTTGACTTGTTGTACAAAATTAGTGTTTGATTTGTTTTCAAAAGTCTCAATTTTATCTGTACCTTTTGATGCTACAAATTTAACATCTTTTGCTTTCTTCTTGTAACGAGCTCCTTTTGATTCAACCTTAGCCTTTGGCTTTGGAGCTCGTTGTTGTTGTTTACCCTTAGAAGCAGTAGGTTGTTGAGTGGTTGGAGATTTTTGATTACCAAACTGTTTTCTAATCTCAGCCTTAGGAATTGGATCACATTGTGTTACAACAATTCCCGGAAGTGTTTTTCCTAAAAACTTGTTTGTGTTGTCTTCAAAGACTTTATCAATCAAAGATTGATTTACATTTTTAATTGGAAAAACTTGATCTGAGTAGATTTTATTATCTCCAACCAGTGTATACAACACATTACTGCTTTTAACAGTAGACACACATGTCTCATCAACTTTGACAGGATTAATCACTTGTTTCTGAACAGGTTGCACAACAGGAGTAGGAGGATCACAAAGAATATGATTCTCAATTGGAATTTCTACTCCTTTTGTTTCATCAAATGATTCATCCTTGTCATTCACATCTGGTTCATCATCTGAAGAATCATAGTCCTCAATGATTGGAGGACTTTGCTTCACGGATGATGACGTTTCTGGTTGCTTAGAGGATGAATTTTCCGGCTTGAACCCTAGGCCAGTAGCAAATTCCTCAACATCTAGAGGCACACTGGGTTCATACCGAGGCATTTCCTCCTCATCAGGCATCTTGGTATAATTGTTCATCAAAGGGGGGGGGGCATTTCGTGTACCCTATGCCTTTCTGATTTCCCTATGCTCACATTGGGCAATGGCTAATTGCTTTTTAGTTTCTTCCACAATGTTAATATATTCATTTATACTTACTTGCTTGTGGTAAACTACTTTGTTAACCTCGGACACATTTTTCTTTAATGTTTCTATTACAGATTTAAATTCCTTTTCATTCCGAGTTAAAGCCATGTTCGCTTCTTTGCATTTTGACAGTTCAATAACCAAATTCTGGTTATGACTATGAAGCTTTTCTGATTCAAGCTTCATATCAGCACATGATTTACAAACACTAGGAGCAGGAAGTTCAGAATTTACCTGACTAGAAGAGGCTGAACCGTTTGCCATAAAGGCAGTTTGAAAAGAAAAAGCTCCATCTTCAGAAAATAGCTTCTCCATTTCCTTTGATGCAGTATCCGCCTTCCTAATCAGAATTGATTTCTGACATTTAAGCTCATCAGCTTCATTCAGAAGATCCTGAATATCTTCACCTTCTTCTTCCTTCACATCAGGCTCTGAGTGATTATCCCCAGAAACAGAGCCTTCTTCATCCGAACTTCCAGAATAACCAGAACTGTCATCACTTCCAGAAGACTCTTCTTTATGAACATGCTCTATGACCTTAGCATACAAAGCTGTTCCACTTCCCTGATCACCTTCACCAAACTGCACTGACCAGTCACATCCTTCATCAGCTTGAACAGCCAAAGCTCGATTGTGATTTGTAGTTCCAGGCTGTCCCTGATTGTTATTCACTGCCACCATCCTCCGTTCACGGTTTTCTTGTTGGGCATTCACATTCGTCTGGTTCCTGAAAGGGTTGTGATTGTCGTGTTTTGTTGGTAGAGTGCACTCACGTTTGAAGTGCCCTTTATTACCACAGTTGAAGCATGTAACGGCATTGATATCAAACCCATACTTCGTATCTTTCTTTCCTTCTAACGAAGTTCTACCAGTACGAGCCGTGAAGTCTTTGGCCCTTCTAACCGCACTTGCAAAAGCCCACTTGATATCCATCAACTCCATTTCTTCCTTGTCGATCTGTTGGTAGTCTTCATTGGTCATATTGATGTTTCCAAACTGACCATGGTATTAATAATTTCCATATGCTCCTTAGCAACTTCAATGCTAAGGTGTGAAAGATTTGAGTTGTCGACTCGGATTGTGTTAGGATTTTGGGGTTGAGGTTTAGGATTGCTTGCATAATGAGCTTGCTGTTGTTGAGGTTGTGGTTGTGGCTGTGTTGGGACAGGAATGTAAGACCTCGGATCAAATTGAGGTTGTGGTGGAGCAGCTGTTGATTGAGGAAATGGAAAGGAACTTGTGTTGGAGACAAATGCAGTCTGCAGTTTAGGTTGCTGGGCTGCAGCTGCTCTAGCTAGAGCATCGAAACCCGGAAGATACATTTCTGTATTTTGAGGGGCGGGAGCTCTCTTGGCTTTCCTGATTTCTTCATCATTTTTGTGTTCCAGCTTTTGAATGAACTCGTAGATGTTAACTTGATCTAGAGTTCCAGTATGCTTCAACAGCTCAATGAAAGAGCTCCACTTTGGAGGTAAGGCGTCAGCAAACCTGCTCACCATGTCTTGTTGAGTAGAGACAACTCCATAAGCACACATTTCACTAATCAAATGATAGAAACGTGTGGTCATATCATTCAGAGTCTCGTTTTCCAAAAACTGAAAAGATTCAAACTCTTTCTTCAACAAATCATGCCGAGACTTTCGAGCAGCTGCATTGCCTTCTCCTCTAGCTACTAAACAATCCCACAATGCTTTCGTAGTCTTGCAGTATGAGAACTGATGGTAGATGTCTTTGTTGAGTGCTTGAGTAAGTGTTGCAAAGGCCTTTTTCTCCAATTCATAAGCCTTCTTGTCTTTTTCAAGCATATTGGCATAACCCTCAGAAGTGGACGCAGCAGTCTCCAAATTTTCATTGAATGCATTGATGAAACACGTCCAAAGATCGGTGCTTTGCCCTTGGACATACGTGTGAAAGCGGTTTTTCCATGATGGAAACTCATTCATATGATTTAGCTTTGGTGGACGATTGTTACTGCCCGTTTCGCTTTCACTGATCAAAAGGTTTTGAATGCTTTGACTTTGATTGGATACCAAAGCCCATTGACTTGGACTGATTGATGGAGAAGGTAACATACTCTTTGCCCAATCTGCAGCAGTGACTAACTCTTGATTGGATCGTGAGTCCAAACTCCAATCCCAGGGACTTGTACAGCTCATTTTGATCAAATATTAATTGAAGATCTACACAAGCACAAACTGTTAAGTGTACACAGACACAAATTGAAAGATACAAGACTTGTTCGAAAGATCAAGATTTGTTCGAAGGATCAACAGTGATCGAAAGATTACTGTTGAGTTTCGAGCAAAGTCTTCGAAAGATTCACAATGAAAGATCCTTATCTTTCGAGCAATTATCACGAAAGATTCACAATTCGAAAGATATTTATCTCTCGAATACTGATCTCGAAAGATTCACAATGAAAGATCCTTATCTTTCGAGATGAATCCTTATCTTTCGGACTACTAACTTTCGAGAAGATTCCCTGGTTCGAAGGATAGATCTTTGACTTCGAAGGATGGGTCGAAAGATGATTATCTATCGAGCCTTCCTGATCGAAAGATGGTCTTTCGATGTCGAAAGATATCCTTCGAATCCTTCTGACACAACTGAAAAAGGTGACAGGTTGGTACGAAAGGTGATAGGTTGATGTACCAACTTTCGGCAGAAAGGATGTTCTGCCAACAACTTTTCACCAACCTTTTGACTTTCAAACAAGATTTCCCAAAAAGGCAAATCTTATCCAACAAGTCCAGTCACCGGAACACACCGGAAATATGGCCGGAAAAATCAAAGTCACTTAAAAACAAGTTTTCAAGTTACCCAACCCAACCTTGAACACTCCCGAAAGTTTAGAACTCGTTTTTCAGTTTTAAGATGCAAGAAAAACCACCAAAACGGGTGCTAAACCTAGTGTCCAAAAACACCAAGAACTCGAACAACCCGGTTTTAAACAAGGTAAAGAGCCAAAGCTCTGATACCACTTGTAGGTCCCTTTCCGGAGGATGACGAACCTAAACCTTGTTATACAAACCTACTAGCGAGTGCGGAATCCAAGCTAGCAAGCAAACCGGGATGAAGCAAGTATAAACACAACACACAAGGTTCACCGATTAACACCAATGTATTAATACTTATGAAGGTTTCGGTTACAAGCACAATGTTTACAAATCTAACTTGCAAACTCTCAAAGTGTGTGTGTGTGTTTCGGACAGAATGCTCTCAAAGAAACTCTCTATCTCTCGGTGTGCAACTGTCTAAGTGTCTCACTGTCTTAATGAAACACAACACACTGCATGGGTATTTATACCCAGCCCATGATGTCTGGTCCGAAGGATCCGATAGATGGTCCGAAGGATCATCTATCGATGACAAAGTATTCGAAGGATCAGCAGGGACCTCGAAAGATCACCTTTCGAGATCTATCATTCGAAACATATCTTTCGATGAGATCGAAGGATCCACATTATCCTTCGATCTCTTATCCTTCGACACAGAACATCTTTCAACATTTACAAACTGTTGTCCAAGTCAAACCGGAGGATGGTTGACTTGGTCAACTTACAACACTAATCAGGACATCGTTTACATACAGACCGAATACAGACAAAGTACAGACACAAGTGCACCAACAAACATCAATAAATCTAGCGGTCCAGTTCGTGCATTGACTTAGACTTTTGTTGCCCTTGTAATCAATTCTGTAATTATGTTATTCATGTGGATCTATCCTTTTTTTTAACTTTTAATTTTTATTTTTGTAAGAAAGGTTATTGCTATTTCTTATCTCAGTTTTTGTTTCTTTGCATATGGTGTATGTATCTGGGGACTTTTTTTTTTCTCTTTCTACTCACTGAATTATGCTTACAAGGTAATAATATATGAGAAAATCATAAAAGTAGCCATTTTCTTAGTGTGTTATACCTCTATCGTCATGTCAAAACAATTTCACGCACACAGCCGTGAGATACGTGAATCATTGATCGAGTAATTATTTTTGCTCGCCTAAATACTAAATGTTTTCCTTCTATACACGAATAATTATACATACGCTCTATGGTGCTGCGTATAACAATATCATCATTGATGAAAAAGCCTGCGAGTAAAAGTAGACAAGCGTCTTGTGGCTAACTGAGTTATATGTATCTGACATGACTACATATGTGTAACGCACCTAAGAAAATGATTATTTTCATGATTTTCTCATATTTATTTAGTTCTTGGAGCTTTTATGCTATTTTTCGGTTTATGATTTACATGTTTCTATATAGGACTAAAATACTAGCAACTGAAATTGTGGAATACTGTTGGAAATACAAACATATGTTAAACTTTAGTTATGTTATGTATATTTATTCAAACATTATGTATATGTATGATATGTAAACTGATAACTAGTATATTAGGGGAAGCATGATAAGCGGTTTAAAAGGATAAGCGGGTAAATATATTTAAACTACATTATAAGGCAGTTACCCGCCAAATCCAACCGCCATATGTAATGTATATATATGTACTGCCGGCAAATGTTTGCCGGTTACCAAGACATTTTCCCTCCAAAACTGAAAGTGTCCATTTAGTATTTGTTTTCGTTCAATCTTTCTTGTTCTGCACATTCGTTAATCATGTCTGCAAAATATGTTATCTCTTCCGCTGCAAATGGTAATACATATGCAGACGGTGATGATGTCTCGGATGTCCAACATAGTGGTATCAGAGCCACTTCTAGATCCGATGCAGAAATTAAACCAACAGTCACAACAATGCCATGTCAACATTGTTTTGATGAGAAGAATGAAAGAAAACGAAGATCCCGACGAGAACGTTTATGTTATTACTGTCACTTGCCTGGTCATCAAATTTACGCATGTAAAGCCAAGGAGAACGATGAAGAGTTACAACTAATTCGGCAAGCGATCAATGCCGGAATAAGAACCCAGAATGAAGATGTTCACTGTCATGATGAGATGATAGTCACGGGGACAGACGGTGGACAATGGAAGGACATCTGGTATGTTCATTCAACTTTTCATCATCATTATGTGGGTAATATTGATGTTTTCAAAAGGGTTAAACACATCATGGGTGTTGAAACAAAATCCGGTATGAATAATTTTATATTCATACGCAGAGTAGGAATTGTGGAGATGAAAACATGAAATGAAACGCTGAGAATTCCCAGTGTATTTTACTCACCGGATATTGATCGAAATGTTCTAAGTCTTGAACAATTAACACTCCAAGGTTTCACGGTCAGAAAATCCGGTGGTTCATGTAAAATTTTTCCTATGTTTTCATCTCCGGTGGTGAATTCCATAAATGAGATAACTGGGCTATCGAAAGAGGAAGAACTGGGATTAAAAGAGAAAGAGAGGCTACAAAATATGTGTGGAATTGATGATGAATTCAAAAACGATTATTTGAATTCCTATTTTGAATCGCTGAATGTATCGGAGAAAGAAGAAGATGACTGGAATTTAATGATTTTAAAATCATTAGAATTTCGTGATTTCGGCGATTGCAAGGCTCTGATAAACATGCTTGATGATCGTGAATACGTATTCAAGTATAGAGTTATTTTACAAAAGAAATTCGAAGAAATGGTCAAGTGGTTTCTGAATGGATATATGGGAATTATCTCAAGGCCTATCCCTCCCTACACTATGGATCAAAAGAAGATAGATCTGTTAAGTCTCTATATTCTGGTAGCAAGGGATGGTGGATACCGAGAAGTAACAACTAAAAACACATGGCCAATCATAGCCCGGGACTTAGGTTTCAGATATGAAGATGGAGATTACATGAGAATGGTATATGCTATGTATCTCGATGTACTCGAATATTACTACAAATTCAAGTCGATACAGGAGGAAGTTCATGTGAAAGAGATGGCAAATGAAGTCGATAAATTAGCAGGAGACAAACACCGAAAGACTCGGAGTGAAGGACTGGATCAGAATGGAATTACCGATAATGTTTATGCAGGTGCATGTTCTACTTCGACACAGTTTGCACTCTTTGCTAGCAATGGTTGGGAGGATAACTGGAATTTGCACAAAAGAAGGAAGCGTTTCAACTTTGGGTACATGAAGAAGGCAATGGAAGATGCAAATCGAAGTGTAATGGAGAAGGGTTCCAACATAACCAAAGTTTAAGGGGGTTGTGTTGGAAATACAAACATATGTTAAACTTTAGTTATGTTATGTATATTTATTCGAACATTATGTATATGTATGATATGTAAACTGATAACTAGTATATTAGGGGAAGCATGATAAGCGGTTTAAAAGGATAAGCGGGTAAATATATTTAAACTACATTATAAGGCAGTTACCCGCCAAATCCAACCGCCATATGTAATGTATATATATGTACTGCCGGCAAATGTTTGCCGGTTACCAAGACATTTTCCCTCCAAAACTGAAAGTGTCCATTTAGTATTTGTTTTCGTTCAATCTTTCTTGTTCTGCACATTCGTTAATCATGTCTGCAAAATATGTTATCTCTTCCGCTGCAAATGGTAATACATATGTAGACGGTGATGATGTCTCGGATGTCCAACAAATACGTAGTCGATCTCTAAAATTAATGGAATCTGTTTGGTTGAACAGCCAGCTTAAAAGCAGTGTTTGGATATAAAAATAGAATACCAATCTTGAGTTTGCGTATCATATCTGCTTGACTAGATCGTTCATTTAACGTATATTTTATCAGCCTCATTGTTGCTAATGGTGGTTTTAACTTTTATAGTTTATTTAACGTATATTTTATCAACTATATTGTTGCTAGTGGTGGTTGTCATTAGTGATAATGATAATTAACTAAACTAATTTTATATGATCATGACTATTGATTCTTATTCTTTAGTTATACCTATGGTTTACCTGCAAACTTTAGTTTAAAAAACTCTCTATTAGATATAAATACTTATAATATAACCTAGATAGTGTGACATGTATTATTTATTTTTATAACCTAGCGGTTACTCTAATTGGCCGCACGTATATATTCATTTATCATGTATGAACAGAATTATTAAGATTCATATTTTTATGAACACATTATTCATTCAATCAAAACCCTAGAAATCCTAACAAAGTGGTATCAGAGCCACACGCATCGATCAAATACTATCAAATACGAACTCCAGATCTCTGTTTTAGATTATTCTCGGTTCAAAGATGAATCCAGCGACCGGAATTCAAACACAAATTCCAAAACTTACTGGGCAAAATTACTATCACTGGCATATTCAGATGAGGGTTTTACTGGAATCTCAAGAATTGTGGAATATTGTAGAAGACGGATATCAAGAATTAGGAACGAATCCTTCAGAAGACGCTATTGCCGCATACCGGGAATCAACGAAAAAGGACAGAAGAGCACTGCATATTATTTTCCAGTCGGTTAATGAAACTGTCCTTGAACGTATTGCAATGGCAAAAACGTCAAAAGATGCATGGATCACACTACACAAATCTTACAGAGGAGAGAATCGCGTAAAAACGGTAAAATTACAAACTCTTAGATGTAGTTTCGACGCTTTAAAGATGAAAGAGGGTGAGACTGTTGAAGATTATTTCAACAGAACAACTTTAATTGTGAATCAATTAAGAATGAATGAGGAGAAAATTTGTGAGCAACGAGTGGTAGAAAAAATTCTACGAAGTTTGACTCGAAATTTCGAGTATGTAGTTATTACCGTAGAAGAAACGAAAGATTTAGAGAGCCTGTCCACCGAAGAACTCATGGGCATACTTCAGTCTCATGAACTACGGATGAAATTATATGATGATGTTCCTATGGAACATGCATTTCAAATGCAAAACTCAAACACGGACAAATCCGGGCAAGCGAAGGGACGTGGTAGAAACAAAGGCAGATCTTAGGGCTCTATAAGATGTTTTAATTGTCAAAAACTCGGACATACAACCAAGTTTTGTCCGAAAAAGGATGGGAATGAGAAATCTGACAATGCTCTAATTCATAAGGAAGATGAATTAGATGAGCAACAAGATGATACCATGTTCATGATTTTTAACATGGAAGAAATGATTAAGGAAGATTGTTGGTACTTGGATAGTGGGTGCAGCAATCATATGACAGGCAACAAGGGCATATGACAGGCAACAAGGGTCTGTTTGTCAAGTTAGATGAATCACTTCAGAAAGAAGTGAGAACGGGTGATGATAAACGACTAGAAGTTCAAGGAATCGGAGAAGTGATGATATCAATAAAAGGTCATAATAAGAAGGTTCAAAATGTCTTTTATGTGAAGGGTTTAAAACACAACTTATTAAGTGTGGGTCAGTTGCTACAGAAGGGTTACAAAGTTGAGTTTTTGAAGGAACGATGTATCATCAAAGATACAAACAATAGAATTATAGGGGTCATTAAACTGAAAAATAATAAAATGTTTCCTTTGAATCCTGAGAGCGACATATCACTTGCACTTACGATGACGACAACCGATACCTCCACTCTTTGGCATGAACGATTTGGGCATGTGAATTTTGACACTTTGGTTGAAATGGGAAATAAAGAACTAGTATGAGGAATACCAAAAATCACAAAGAATTCAAACACCTTTGCAAATTGTTCATTGGGATATATGTGGTCCCATGAAGACGGAGTCCATTGGTGGGTGTAGGTACTTTATTACGTTTATTGATGACTTCACACGAAAAACATGGGTATATTTCCTCAAGCTCAAATCCGAAGCTCTAAGTTATTTTAAACAATTTAGAGCACTTGTGGAAAAATAGTCAGATCATAAGATAAAGACGCTAAGATCTGATCGTGGAGGTGAATACTATAGCAAAGCATTTCAAGAATATTTAGTGCTAAATGGAATACATCATCAACTAACGAATAGCTACACCATTCAACAAAATGGAGTGGCTGAACGGAAAAACAGAACTTTGATGGAACTTAGTCGAAGCATGATGAACATGAAAAAATTACCAAATAGTTACTGGGCCGAAGCCGTGGCCTGCTCTACCTACATATTGAACCCAACAGTAACTAAAACAAGGCCCAATGTGACCCCTTATGAAGCCTGGAATGGACGAAAACCAAGTGTTGAACACTTCAAAGTGTTTGGATGTTTGGCATATGTACATGTTCCGAAACAACTTCGAAGCAAACTTGATATCAAAACCGAGAAAACTGTGTTTGTAGGATATAGCACAAATACAAAAGGATACAAGTTATATAATCTCCTCACAAATAAAATCATGATTAGCCGAGATGTTATATTTGATGAAAGTAAGACTTGGGTACCTGAATCCGATTCCACTTCGATACCGTTTCTTTTCTGATGAATGATGGAGATAGTTCAGGCACAAGATCTCAGTTAAATCCAGAAATAATACATGAAGTTTCTGGTGAAAATGGAGGCGCTGCCGAAAGTTCTGAAACCAGCAACCATCACCGTCATGGTGAAGTTGAAGTAGCAGCCGAGAACTCAGAATCAATCAACAGTCACATACCTGCAGAAAGCTCATGGGAGGACAGACATCGGACTCAAACTCCACAGTCCAACGTAGTGATGAGGTCATCAATACTAGAAGTATCGGAAGTATTTACAGGAATTCACGGGAACTTATGAAGAAGAGATATCTCAAAAATATGGTGAAAGTCAATCGGTTAACTTCGTTCTCTATGCCAACGCAGATCCATCGTCTTACGAAGAAGCAAGTAAAGACATTAAATGGCAAGAAATCAAACATGGGAGTTAGTAAATCCTCCAATGAATCAGAAGCCGATTGGTGTAAAATGGATTTACAAGACCAAGTTCGATGAGCATGGCAACGTGGACAAATATAAAGCTAGATTAGTAGTGAAAGGATATAAACAAAAACATGGAATAGATTATCAGGAAGTTTTTGCTCCTATGATTCGGTTTGAAACGGTTAGACTGGTTCTGGCACTAGCTGCAAGGAACGACTGGTATCTACATCAAATGGATGTAAAGACGGCTTTTCTCAATGAAAACTTAAATGAGCAAGTATATGTGGAGCACCCTAAAGGATATGTTAAGAAAGGACAAGAAGAAAAGCTATGTCTCCTTAAACGTGCTCTATATGGATTAAAACAGGCTCCTAGAGCCTGGTAAAGTCAAATAGACAATTATTTTAAGTTAAACGGCTTCAAGAAGTGCACATACGAGCACACTCTATTCATCAAGGACACCAATGAAGGGAAGTTGGTGATATGTTTATATGTCGATGATTTGATCATAGCAAGCAACTCTATGAATTTAATTAATGCTTTTAAAAGCATGATGAAGAAAGAGTTTGAGATAACTGACATGGGGAAACTACACGATTTTCTTGGAATGGAAGTTTCATATGAAAATGGAAATATAATTCTTTCTCAAAGAAAATATATGCGAGGCCTACTAGAAAAGTACAGCATGACTCAATGTAATTCAGTCTCTACTCCCATGGAATATGGAATAAAACTGTTAAAAGAGGAATCAGATGTATTTGCTGACGAAGGAATATATCGAAGCCTAGTTGGAAGTCTCATGTATCTTACTAACACCAGGCCAGATATCACATATGTTGTAACTAAGATCAGCAGGTACATGGAACATCCAAAGAAAAACCATTGGGAAGCACGCAAACGAATACTCAGATATATTAAAGGAACATTGAATCAGGGGGCCATATACTCAAAGGGTGGACAAGGAAAACTGATGGGGTTCAGTGATAGCGATTATGCAGGAAATGTAGACGACAGTAAGAGCACGTCAGGACATGTATTTCTTCTAGGGTCAAGTCCCATTTCCTGGCAATCCAAGAAACAAAAGGTTGTGGCATTATCATCTACGGAAGCAGAATATATGGCCTTATCTTTAGCCGGATGTCAAGCAATCTGGATCAAAGGGATACTTGACGAGCTCCAAGGAAAGATAGAATATCCAATTCCAATTTATTGTGACAACAAGTCAACAATATGTCAGGCAAAAGATCCAGTTTACCATGGCAAGAGTAAACATATTAGAGTCAAGTATCACTTTATTCGAGATTTGATCAAGAAAAGCGAAGTAGAAGTATTGTTCTGTGTAACAAAGGATCAAACTGCAGAAATTATGACTAAAGCACTACAAAACAAGGATTTCTCAAGACTGAAGGCTCGTCTTAATATGGAAACTATCTAGCCTACGGGAGGGTATTAGATATAAATACTGTTGGTGCACTTGTGTCTGTACTTTGTCTGTATTCAGTCAGGATGTAAACGATGTCCTTGTCAGTCCTGTAAGTTGACCAAGTCAACCGTCCTCCTGGTTTGACTTGGCCAAACAGTTAGAAAATGGTTGTCGAATATTCTGTGTCGAAGGTTGGTCCATCGAAGGATTGCTTCTATCCTTCGATGACCTCGAAAGATATGTTACGAAGGATACTGTTGGACTTCGAAGGATATACAATCCTTCGAAGTATGTGTGAATCCTTCGATAGCTTTCACATCGATAGATGATCCTTCGAGACATCTATCGGATCCTTCGGACAGACTTGCTGTGTTTGGGTATAAATACCCATGCAGTGTGTTCATTTGAGACAGATGCACACAGAGAGATAGAAATATATTGAGAGCATTCTGTCCGGAACACACACACACACTTTGAGAGTTTACAAAACAGATTTGTAAACATTGTGCTTGTAACCGGAACCTTCATTCGCATTAATACAAGTGGTGTTAATCGGTGAACCTTGTGTGTTTTGTGTTTATACTTGTCTCAACTCGGTTGCACTCTAGCTTGGATTCCGCACTCGCTAGTGTGTTAATATAACAAGGTTAAGGTTTAACCTCATCCTCCACGAGGGACCTACAAGTGGTATCAGAGCCGTGGCTCTTTACCTTGTTAAAACCGGGTTTTGTTCAAGTCTTGGTGTGTTTGGACACTTGGTTTAGTACCCGTTTTTGGTGGTTTTCTTACATTTTTAAACATAAAAACGTGTTCTAAACCTTTCGGGTGTGTTCAAAGGCGGGTTGGGTAACTTAAAACTTGTTTTTAAGATTTTTGGTGATTTCCGGCCATAATTCCGGTGGGTTCCGGTGACCGGATTTTCTGGATAAGGTTTTCCTTTTTGGGAATATTTTATTTCAAAATCAAAGTTGGTAGAAAAGGCATGGTCTGTCCATACTCTTTTGCCGAAAGTTGACTTCGAAAACCCATCACCTTTTCACCAACCTGTCATATCAGTGTCAGTGTGTCAGGAGTATTCGAAGGATATCATTCGACATCGAAAGATCATCTTTCGATCAAGGAAGCTTCGATAGATATACATCTTTCGACCCATCCTTCGGAGTCAGAGTCTTATCCTTCGATCAAGGAATCTATTCGAAGGATAGCTGTTCGAAAGATAAGGATATTTATTTCGAAAGATAAGGATCTTTCATTGTGAATCTTTCGAGATCAGTATTCGAAAGATAAGGATCTGTCATTTGTGAATCTTTCGAAGTCTTTGTTCGAAACTCAACAGTGGTCTTTCGAACACTGTTGATCCTTCGAACAAGTCTTGATCTTTCGTACAAGTCAGTATCTTTCAATTCGTGTCTGTTTGATCGTTAACAGTTTGTGTTTGTGTAGGTTTTCTATTAGTATCTCATTAAAATGAGTTGTACAAGTCCTTGGGACTGGAGTATTGACTCACAATCCAGTCAAGAGCTAACCTCTGCTGCAGCTTGGGCGAAAAGTATGTTTCCACCGCCATCAATCAGTCCAAGTCAATGGGCATTGGTATCCAATCAGAGTCAAAGCATTCAAAATCTTTTGATTAGTGAAAGCGAAACGGGCAGCAACAATCGTCCACCAAAGTTGAACCATATGAACGACTTTCCATCATGGAAAAACCGCTTTCACACGTATGTTCAAGGGCAAAGCACCGATCTTTGGACGTGTTTCATCAATGCATTCAATGCTAATCTTGAGGTTGCGGCGTCCACTTCAGAAGGTTATGCCAACATGCTCGAAAATGACAAGAAGGCTTATGAATTGGAGAAAAAGGCCTTTGCTACACTTACACAAGCACTCAACAAAGATATCTATCATCAGTTCTCCTACTGCAAGACCACGAAAACATTGTGGGATGCCTTAGTTGCTAGAGGAGAAGGCAATGCAGCTACTCGAAAGTCTCGTCATGATTTGTTGAAGAAAGAGTTTGAATCATTTCAATTTTTGGAAAACGAAACTCTAAATGATATGACAACACGGTTCTATCATCTGATTAGTGAAATGTGTGCTTATGGGGTTGTATCTACTCAACAAGACATGGTGAATAGGTTTGCTGACGCTTTGCCTCCAAAATGGAGTTCTTTTATTGAGTTGTTGAAGCACACTGGAACTCTAGACACGGTTAACATCTATGAGTTCATTCAGAAGCTGGAACATAAAAATGATGAAGAAATCAGGAAAGCAAAGCGAGCTCCCGCTCCTCAGAATACAGAAATGTACCTTCCAGGCTTCGATGCTTTGGCAAGATCCGCTGCAGCTCAGCAACCTAAACTGCAAACTGCATTTGTGTCCAACACAAGTTCTCTTCCGTTTCCTCAATCAACTGCTGCTCCGGCTTTTGATCCAAGGTCTTACATTCCCGTCCCAACACAGCCACAAGTCCAACCTCCACAACAACAACAGCAGGCTCACTATACAAACAATCCTCAACCTCAAAACCCTAACACAATCCGAGTCAATAATTCAAACCTTTCACGCCTCAGCATTGAAGTTGCTATGGAGCATTTGGAAATTATCAATACAATGGTCAGTGCTTACTGTGGTTTGGTAGCTGGTCAGCTTGGAAACATCAACATGACCAATGAAGATTATCAACAGATCGACAAGGAAGAAATGGAGTTGATGGATATTAAGTGGGCTTTTGCAAGTGCAGTTAGAAGGGCCAAAGACTTCATGGCTCGTACTGGTAGAACTTCGTTGGAAGGAAAGAAAGATACGAAGTATGGGTTTGATATTAACGCTGTTACATGCTTCAATTGTGGTAATAAAGGGCACTTCAAACGAGAGTGCACTCGACCAACAAAACAAGGCAATCACAACCCTTTCAGAAACCAGACGAGTACTACAAATGTGAATGCCCAGCAAGAAAACCGTGAAAGGAGGATGGTGGCAGTTAATAACAATCAGGGCCAGTCTGGAACTTCAAATCCCAATCGGGCTTTGGCTGTTCAAGCAGATGAGGGATGTGACTGGTCTGTACAGTTTGGTGAAGATGATCAGAGAAGTGGAACAGCTTGTTATGCAAAGATCATCGAGCATGTTCATAAAGAAGAGTCCTCTGGAAGTGATGACAGTTCTGGTTATTCTGGAAGTTCTGATGAAGAAGGCTCTGTTTCTGGAGATAATCACTCAGAGTCCGATGTGAAGGAGGAAGGAGGTGATGATATTCAAGATCTACTGAATGAATCTGATGAGCTTAAATGTCAGAAATCAATTCTGATTAGGAAGGCGGCTACTGCATCAAAGGAAATGGAGAAGTTATTTTCTGAAGATGGAGCTTTTTCTTTACAAACAGCCTTTATGGCAAATGTCTCAGCCTCTTCGAGTCAGGTAAATTCTGAACCTCCTGCTCCTAGTGTTTGTGAATCATGTGCTGAAATGAAGCTTGAACTAGAAAAGCTTCATAGTGTAGGTCCCTTTCCGGAGGATGACGAACCTAAACCTTGTTATACAAACCTACTAGCGAGTGCGGAATCCAAGCTAGTAAGCAAACCGGGATGAAGCAAGTAGAGAAACAAACACACACAGGTTCACCGATTAACACCACTGTATTAATACGTATGAAGGTTTCAGTTACAAGCACAATGTTTACAAATCTAACTTGCAAACTCTCAAGTGTGTGTGTGTGTTTCCGGACAGAATGCTCTCAAGAAAACTCTCTATCTTTCTGTCTGTGTGCATCTATCTCTCTCACATACACTGCATGGGTATATATACCCAGCCCAGGTTGACATGTCCGAAGGATTCGATAGATGGTCGAAGGATCATCTATCGACTACAAAGCTTTCGAAGGATCAGTATTCACCTCGAAGGATGATCTATCGATCATCCATTCGAAGGTTCATCTTTCGAGTTCATCGAAGGATCAGTATTATCCTTCGATGTGCATCCTTCGAGCCAGACAAATGACAACCAATAACTAACAGTTTGACCAAGTCAATCCGGAGGATGGTTGACTCGGTCAACTTACAGAACTGACACGGACATCGTTTACATCAAGACTAAATACAGACAAAGTACAGACACAAGTGCACCAACAAACTCCCCCTTGGCTGTAGCTTTGTCTCGAACTTCGATGGTCGTTGGTCTTCGAGTTCTCAAAACTCTGATGTCCTCTCAAGTCTCGGATGTCCTTTCGAGTCTTCAATGTCGGAGGATCTTTAAAGTCTTCACGTCTTGAAAGCAGAAAGTGTATCAACAAACTACCCGTATCATGTAGGAAGTGTGTTGACAAACTCCCCCTTAACATAAGCTCCCCCTTGAGTTATGCTCGTGAACAACTTGATCTTTATGAAGTGAGATCCTTGTGGTTTTGATGATGGCCAGCGGCAACTCGATCATCTTCATCTTTTGAGCGCCTTCTCGTGGTGTCTTCATTCCAAAGCTTGTCATCGACCATGTTCTCCTAGCCTTTAGAATCTGCACATGCAAGAAATCTAAACGCGTAATGAGAACAACTGCTTGGAATAGTTAGTGTGACCAAATGACACACGAATGACCATGTTACAATCAAACACCGTCCGACAGTTTGAAAGTTTAATAAATTTGTCAATTTTAGTCTTTAACTTTCAAAACATGCAAATTTCGACCGTTTATGAAGATTTAGTCAATTTGGTTTTCGTTCAGATTTCAGGTAACGAAGACTCGAGCTCCAACATCGTACGATCGAAAATAAAGTAGAAATAAAATCTTTTTGGCTTTTATAAAGTTTATATTAAAACTCAGATTTTAGGTGAGTTTTTGAAATTAAAAGACAACAATTTTAATATCCTTTGAGTGTTATCAAAACGACATCACCGCTAATGTCGTGCTGATATGCACCAAACGACGAAACTGTTTAAAAGAAAACAATAAAGGTTAAGCAGTAAATAAATATATACAGACATTCTTTTTGCGAGTTTCGAGGGTAAGAGAATCATATCAGTGTACGGTCATGCCAAAACACTCTTGTTGTTCAGTTAGTTAACATTAAAATAAGCATCCTATAACAATTATCGGTATTGTTGTCCACTTAAGCTCAACTTATCAGATGTAATCATGGCGAGGGGATACGTTAAGGTATGATTTATACTTACCGACCGGTGTTCATCCACATCACGACACATTCCCGTATCAAGGTATGCACGAGAGTTCATCTTACCGGTGAGTATACCGATTATCATCTGTTTGACCGTATAAGCTGTGAGATACTCACTTATTTTGATTTGAAAACAAGCCCTATGTGATATAATCACTTATTGATGAGGAACTTGATTTTCATATGCATGAGGGCACAGGTGCAAGTCCGTGAACAGGTCAGTACTTCCGTACAGCAGAGAGACGAAATTGACACCCGGATGAATGTGATATTTTATCACTTATTTGTTTTGGACATGTGATTGTTTATCACTTATTGAGGTCGAATGCAGTATGTAATATGTACACGTATGTATAGTATCATGGAAGATCTAGACTTGCGTCCCCGTTATTTTTCGGTAAAAGATACAACCATGATACCCAGATGATAAGCAGCATAAAGACCGAATATCTCAGAACCTCGGCAATCTATCAAACGAAATTTCGGTACTAAGACCATATGCCAATGAGTGGTTCCCACCTGGTCTTCAGTCGATTAAGATTTATATCACCCTGCACACTTTAAAATGATTGTGAGCCTACCGATACATCTTATATAGAGCTGCTTATCGTTTTTCAATTAAGGTTTAAAGAGGTTTGGATAGACCACTGATGTACTATCATTTTCTCTTTTGCTCGCCAGGAAACTCATTTTTGTTTTTCTATTGTTTTTGTGTTTTTGAAATTTTTCGATGTTTTTGGATTTTCAGATTTTTGGATTTACTCCCCCTAAAATCAATAAACTAAGATAAATTTAAAACACAAAGGAATTTACAAAAATGATTTTCCGATGTTGGTTTACTCTTGCTTGACCTTAATGCCGTTTACCAATAATAAGAAGTCAAATCTAGATTTGTCAAAAGCTTTGGTAAATAAGTCGGCACGTTGGTCATCGGTGTGGACCTTAACAACATCGATTAGCCTTTTCTCAAAGCAATCACGTATGAAGTGATATTTGATTTCGATGTGTTTGGTCTTTGAATGCTGCACAGGATTTCTAGTGATATCTAAAGCAGCAGAATTATCAACGTAAATAGGAGTAGTTAGGAATTCAAAACCGTAGTCCCGCAATTGTTGTTGGATCCAAAGAACTTGGGAGCAACAACTTGAGGCAGCAATGTATTCAGCTTCGCATGTTGATGTAGCGACGCATGTCTGCTTCTTGCACTGCCATGTGACTAGGCGATTTCCTAAAAACTGACATCCAGCCGTTGTGGATTTGCCGTCGATTTTGCATCCGCCAAAATCAGAATCACTAAATGCTACCAATCCAAAGTTATTATCCCTAGGATACCACAGACCGGTGTCAGGGTAAGCCTTCAAATAACGAAAAATCCTTTTAACAGCTGCAAGATGTGAGGCCTTCGGGTTAACTTGATATCTGGCAAGCAGGCATGTTGGATACATTATGTCTGGTCTTGATGCTGTGAGGTACATAAGAGATCCGATCATTGCGCGGTAGTAAGAAGGACTAACAGCTTCACCCTTCAAGTCAGGAGTAATTCCGTGATTAGTTGGCAATGGGGTACCAATGGGCGTTGCATCAGACATCTGGAACCGGCTCAAGATGTCACCAACATATTTAGTCTGATGGATGAATATCCCAGACTCAGTTTGTTGCACTTGTAGGCCCAAGAAAAAGGTCATTTCCCCCATAGCACTCATCTCGAATTTATCCTGCATAATGCGCTCGAAATTCCTACACAAAGCATCATTAGTAGAACCAAAAATAATATCATCAACATATACCTGTACCAGAAGAAGATCTCCATCTTGTTCTTTGATGAAGAGAGTACAATCGATAAGACCTCTTCGAAAACCGTTCTCCAGCAGATATGTAGATAAGGTTACATACCAAGCTCGTGGTGCTTGATGAAGACCATAAAGAGCTTTGTTGAGCAACCAAACCCGATCAGGATGGACAGGATCTTCAAAACCTGGAGGCTGTTCGACATATACCTCTTCTTCAACCACACCATGTAAGAATGCACTTTTGACGTCCATCTGATAAACCTTGAATCCTTTGAAAGACGCATAGGCTAGAAAGATTCGAATTGCTTCGAGACGTGCAACAGGTGCATACACTTCGTTGTAGTCGATCCCTTCTATCTGACGAAAACCTTGAACGACTAAACGAGCTTTGTTCCGAATAACCACTCCACTGTCGTCTTTCTTGCATTTGAAGACCCATCGAGTGCCAATCTTCTTGTAATTCTCAGGTTTTTCAACAAGCTTCCAAACACCAAGCTTGTGAAATTGCTGCAATTCTTCTTGCATGGCTTCAACCCAAGCACTATCTTTCAATGCTTCTTTCCACGATTTTGGTTCTTCTTGTGACACGTAACACGCGAAGGCTAGTCATTTTGTTGACCAGATTCTCTTATAGCTGAATACAAACCAGCATTCCGGTTGTTTCTCAGCTGATTACGCGTCTGCACACCGCGATGGACATCTCCTATTATGTTCTGCTGGGGATGGGTATCGTGAATCCTCATTTCAGGATTATCTGGCACACGAGCATTGATACCCAAATTATTCAGATTAAGATCAACAACCAGCTCCACACCAGGAATGTGGGTAGAGGTGGATGCATTCCCTTCAGCAGTGTCTACATTCTGCATATGAGGTGTATCACCAGAGGCACCCTGAACAGGAGCAGCTGGAGCCGAAGATCCTTCGGCTGCATCATAATATTCATCATCTTCAGAAGAGTCATTATAATCAGCAGCATCTTCATAAACCTCATTTTGAACCATATTGTTGACAGACGAAGAAGCTTGAGGGTCAACAACAATAGGTCTAACCAAAGGCGAGACAGCAGCGTTGTCACTTTCCAACAACATCCTAGCCGCTGCTGATTCTTCGTCAAAGGTTGGCAGATTGAAGGAGTCAAATAGTCCATCATAATCGAACATCCACGGATCACCCGGAGCCCTAACAGGACTCGTGTACCTTTGAACCCTAACTTCACTCCAAAGCTCAATCTTTTTGGTAGCTAGATTCCAAACACGAAAATTCGGAGTAGCATATCCAAGGAAGAAACCCTCGATAGCTCTTGCACCAAACTTTCCATCCGG
Source organism: Helianthus annuus (assembly GCF_002127325.2). NCBI lineage: Eukaryota > Viridiplantae > Streptophyta > Magnoliopsida > Asterales > Asteraceae > Helianthus > Helianthus annuus. Next base: position 18,539,265 of record NC_035440.2, on the reverse strand, counting down.
CTCAATCATAGTACATGGAGCACCAAACGGTTCAAGGTAAGAAAGATCCGGTTTCCTTTTCTGAAGAAGTTCGAAGCAAGTCTTGCCATGTCTCTTTACTGTAAGAACTCTGTTTAACGTATAGCATGCAGCCGATACAGCCTCCCCCCAGAATTGAATAGGGAGTTCCGACTCTACTGACATTGTTCTTGCAGTTTCTATAATAGTCCGATTCTTCCTCTCTGCGACACCATTTTGTTGTGGAGTATAACGAGAACTGTACTCATGAAGAATGCCTTTAGAAGTACAAAACTCATCCATAACTTGATTCTTGAATTCGGTACCATTGTCACTTCGGATCCTCTTTACTTTCAACGAATAGAGATTCTCCAACATTGTAAGAAGATCCTTGAGGATGCCAGGAGTTGTACTTTTGTGTGCCATGAAGGATACCCAAGAAAATCTAGAATAATCATCAGTAACAACTAGACAATAGGCATCACCGAACGTTGTCTTGTGCTTCATAGGTCCAAACAGATCCATATGAAGACGTTCGAGAGGCATGCTGACAGTGTTGATTTTCTTCAAAGGGTGAGACTTCTTTGTTTGCTTCCCTTTTTGGCACGAGACACAGATATCCTGAAGATGAAAACTTCTCACAGGCACACCATTCACAAGATTATTTTTCACCAAATGGTTCATCTTTCTCAAGTGAATGTGTCCCATTCTTCTGTGCCAAGATATAGACTCCTTTTCCGTGGCTTTTGAGACAAAGCAAGTGACTTGTGCAGATGTTGTAATCGCCTGGCTCATGTCGAGAATATAAAGATCATTAACTCTCGGGGCCGATAAGAGAATCCATTCTTGTGGAATTTTGAATCCAGGTTTCAGCACATAGCAGCCGGCATCATCAAAATGCACGGTGAATTTCTTATCACAGATTTGTGACACACTGAGAAGATTGTGATCAATTTGCTTAACATAATTGATCTTATCAAAGCACACGATGCCATTGGAGATACTTCCCTCTCCAGTGATAAAACCGCCTTTGTCACCCGCAAAAGCAACATACCCTCCTCTAATATTTCTCACGTCGTATAGGAGCCGTAAGTCGCCAGTCATGTGCCTGGATGCTCCACTATCAACAATCCAATGACTATTAATAGTTCCTCCTAGAACATCCTGCACATGTCATGAAAACATCAGTTGAGGATGGGGACCCAAGCCTTAGTGGTCTTGGGTCGTCCCTTAGCGTCACGAAACGTGAGCTCGATCTGTTGATGGTTTTCAAACACATTAACTCCCCCTGAACTATCACTCCTTTTAGATCTCCAAGTTTGTCTTTGTTTACCAGATTGTGTATTATGTACAGTTTCTGACTTTAATGGTTGTGACAAACTAGGTTTTCTTTTAACCGTTTTGACTTCAGATTTTAAAGCCTTTTCAACAGCTTTGATGTTATGACGTCGTTGTTTCGTTTCTTGTTCCTTAACAGTTCTTTTATCGTGTTTTGGAGAAACAGGACGACGTTGTGAGTGACCTTGTTCAGAAGGGGTTCTTTCAACAAAATTTGATTTGGGCAAGTTTGTGCAGTCTTTAATGATGTGCCCAACCTTCCCACATTTGAAACAAGTTCTCCTTTCAACAAACTTAGGAGAACTTGATTGACTAGCAGATGTCAAACCTGTAGAACCTGAGGTACTTGCTCTTTCATCACACCCGTTTGTGTGTTGGGTGTAATTGTTATCACTGTTACGTTTCAAAATCTTGACTTGTTGTACAAAATCAGTGTTTGATTTGTTTTCAAAAGTCTCAATTTTATCCGTACCTTTTGATACTACAAATTTAACATCTTTTGCTTTCTTCTTGTAACGAGCTCCTTTTGATTCAACATTAGCCTTTGGCTTTGGAGCTCGTTGTTGTTGTTTGCCCTTAAAGGCAATTGGTTGTTGCTTTGTCGGTGACTTTTGGTTTCCAAATTGTTTTCTAATTTCTGATTTTGGAACAGGATCACATTGTGTTACCACAACTCCTGGAATGGTCTTTCCCAAAAATTTATTCGTAGTATCTTCAAACACTTTGTCAATCAAAGATTGATTGACATTTTTGATTGGAAAAACTTTGTTTGAATAAATTTTACTATCACCGACCAAAGTATACAACAGATTATCACCTTTAACAGCAGACATACTTTCCTTGTCATTCCTGACATCTTTAACAGCTTTGACAGGATCTATCACTTGCTTGACAAAAGGTTGCACGACAGGAGTAGGAGGATCACAAAGAATATGATTCTCAATTGGAATTTCTACTCCTTTTGTTTCATCAAGTGATTCATCCTTGTCATTCACATCTGATTCATCATCTGAAGAATCATAGTCCTCAATGATTGGAGGACTTTGCTTCAAGGATGATGAAGTTTCTTGTTGCTCAGAAGATGTGTTTGAAGAATTGTCCGGTTTGAACCCTAGGCCAGCAGCAAATTCCTCAACATCAAGAGGCACACTGGGTTCATACCGAGGCATTTCCTCCTCATCAGGCATCTTGGTATAGTTGTTCATCAAAGGAGGCGGACATTTCTTATACCCTATGCCTTTCTGATTTCCCTTCGGTTGTTGAACCTCGATGATGTGATCAAGCACAAATTGGGAGTTAGAATAACTATCCAATTTTTGTTTGATCGCATCATGCTCGCATTGGGCAATGGCTAATTGCTTTTTAGTTTCTTCCACAATGTTAATATATTCATTTATACTTACTTGCTTGTGGTAAACTACTTTGTTAACCTCGGACACATTTTTCTTTAATGTTTCTATTACAGATTTAAATTCTTTTTCATTCCGAGTTAAAGCCATGTTCGCCTCTTTGCATTTCGACGGTTCAATAACCAAATTCTGATTATGACTATGAAGCTTTTCTGATTCTAGCTTCATGTCAGCATAAGATTTACAAACACTAGGAGCAGGAGGTTCAGAATTTACCTGACTAGAAGAGGCTGAACCGTTTGCCATAAAGGCAGTTTGAAAAGAAAAAGCTCCATCTTCAGAAAATAACTTCTCCATTTCCTTTGATGCAGTAGCCGCCTTCCTAATCAGAATTGATTTCTGACATTTAAGCTCATCAGCTTCATTCAGTAGATCCTGAATATCATCACCTTCTTCCTCCTTCACATCAGGCTCTGAGTGATTATCCCCAGAAACGGAGCCTTCTTCATCTGAGCTTCCAGAATAACTAGAACTGTCATCACTTCCAGAAGACTCTTCTTTATGAACATGCTCGATGATCTTTGCATAACAAGTTGTTCCACTTCTCTGATCATCATCACCAAACTGAACTGACCAGTCACATCCCTCATCAGCTTGAACAGCCAAAGCCCAATTGGGATTTGAAGTTCCAGGCTGGCCTTGATTGTTATTAACTGCCACCATCCTCCTCTCACAGTTTTCTTGTTGGGCATTCACATTTGTCGTACTTGTCTGGTTTCTGAAAGGGTTGTGATTGCCATGTTTTGTTGGTAAAGTGCACTCACGTTTGAAGTGCCCTTTATTACCACAGTTGAAGCATGTAACGGCGTTGATATCAAACCCATACTTCGTATCTTTCTTTCCTTCCAACGAAGTTCTACCAGTATGAGCCATGAAGTCCTTGGCCCTTCTAACCGCACTTGCAAAAGCCCACTTAATATCCATCAACTCCATTTCTTCCTTGTCGATCTGTTGATAATCTTCATTGGTCATGTTGATGTTTCCAAGTTGACCTGCTACCAAACCACAGTAAGCACTGACCATGGTGTTGATAATTTCCATATGCTCCTTAGCAACTTCAATGCTAAGGTGTGAAAGATTTGAACTGTCGACTCGGATTGTGTTAGGATTTTGAGGTTGAGGTTGAGGATTGCTTGTATAATGAGCTTGTTGTTGTTGTTGTTGAGGTTGGACTTGTGGCTGTGTTGGAACAGGAATGTAAGACCTCGGATCGAATTGAGGTTGTGGTGGAGCAGCTGTTGACTGAGGAAACGGAAAGGAACTTGTGTTGGACACAAATGCAGTTTGCAGTTTAGGTTGCTGTTGTTGAGCTGCAGCGGATCTTGCCAAAGCATCGAAACCTGGAAGGTACATTTCTGTATTCTGAGGAGCTGGAGCACGCCTTGCTTTCCTGATTTCTTCATCATTTTTATGTTCCAGCTTCTGAATGAATTCGTAGATGTTAACCGTGTCTAGAGTTCCAGTGTGCTTCAACAACTCAATAAATGAACTCCATTTTGGAGGCAAAGCGTCAGCAAACCTATTCACCATGTCTTGTTGAGTAGAAACAACCCCATAAGCACACATTTCACTGATCAGATGATAGAAACGGGTTGTCATATCATTTAGAGTTTCGTTTTCCAAAAACTGAAACGATTCAAACTCTTTCTTCAACAAATCATGACGAGACTTTCGAGCAGCTGCATTGCCTTCTCCTCTAGCTACTAAGGCATCCCACAACGTTTTCGTGGTCTTGCAGTAGGAGAACTGATGATAGATATCTTTGTTGAGTGCTTGTGTAAGTGTAGCAAAGGCCTTTTTCTCCAATTCATAAGCCTTCTTGTCATTTTCCAGCATGTTGGCATAACCTTCTGAAGTGGACGCAGCAGTTTCAAGATTAGTATTGAACGCATTGATGAAACACGTCCAAAGATCGGTGCTTTGCCCTTGAACATACGTGTGAAAACGGTTTTTCCATGATGGAAAATCGTTCATATGGTTCAACTTCGGTGGACGATTGTTGCTTCCCGTTTCGCTTTCACTAATCAAAAGGTTTTGAATGCTTTGACTTTGATTGGATACCAAAGCCCATTGACTTGGACTGATTGATGGCGGTGGAAACATACTTTTTGCCCAAGCATCAGCAGAAGTTAGTTCTTGACTAGATTGTGAGTTCAAACTCCAATCCCAAGGACTTGTACAACTCATTTTGATCAAATATTAATAGATAACCTACACAAACACAAACTGTTAAATGCAAACAGACCCGAAATGAAAGATACAACCTGGTTCGAAAGATCAATACTTGTTCGAATGATCAACAGTGTTCGAACGATCACTGTTGAGTTTCGAACAATGACTTCGAAAGATTGACTTCGAAAGACTGACCACACGAAGGATCCTTATCTTTCGAAAGATGATTTCGAAAGATTCTCCTTATATTTCGAACACAGATCTCGAAAGATTCACCAACACGAAGGATCCTTATCTTTCGATGAGTAATAGTAGCTCGAAAGATGTATCCTACGACAAGATTCCTTGGCTCGAAAGATAGAACACAGGCTTCGAAGGATATTCGAAGGATGGGTATCTGTCGAGCCTCCTTGATCGAAAGATTATCTTTCGATGTCGAAGGATGTCTTTCGAAGAGCTCTGACACAACTGAAAAGGTGACAGGTTGGTGAAAAAGGTGACAGGTTGGTGTACCAACTTTCGGCAGAAGGGATGTTCTGCACACGATTTTTCACCAACTTTTTGACTTTCAAACAAGATTTCCCAAAAAGGCAAATCTTATCCAACAAGTCCAGTCACCGGAGATAACCCGAATCTTGGCCGGAAAATTCAAAGTCACTTAAAAACAAGTTTTCAAGTTACCCAACCCAACCTAGAACACTCCCGAAGGTTTAGAACTCGTTTTTCAGTTTTAAGATACAAGAAAAACCACCAAAACGGGTGCTAAACCTAGTGTCCAAACACACCAAGAACTTGAACAAACCCGGTTTTAAACAAGGTAAAGAGCCACGGCTCTGATACCACTTGTAGGTCCCTTTCCGGAGGATGATGAACCTAAACCTTGTTATACAAACCTACTAGCGAGTGCGGAATCCAAGCTAGTAAGCAAACCGGGATGAAGCAAGTAGAGAAACAAACACACACAGGTTCACCGATTAACACCACTGTATTAATACGTATGAAGGTTTCGGTTACAAGCACAATGTTTACAAATCTAACTTGCAAACTCTCAAGTGTGTGTGTGTGTTTTCGGACAGAATGCTCTCAAGAAAACTCTCTATCTTTCTGTCTGTGTGCATCTATCTCTCTCACATACACTGCATGGGTATATATACCCAGCCCAGGTTGACATGTCCGAAGGATTCGATAGATGGTCGAAGGATCATCTATCGACTACAAAGCTTTCGAAGGATCAGTATTCACCTCGAAGGATGATCTATCGATCATCCATTCGAAGGTTCATCTTTCGAGTTCATCGAAGGATCAGTATTATCCTTCGATGTGCATCCTTCGAGCCAGACAAATGACAACCAATAACTAACAGTTTGACCAAGTCAATCCGGAGGATGGTTGACTCGGTCAACTTACAGAACTGACACGGACATCGTTTACATCGAGACTAAATACAGACAAAGTACAGACACAAGTGCACCAACACATAGTCATAATCAAAATTTGGTTATTGAACTTTCCAAATGCAAAGAGGCAATTATGGCTTTAACTCGGAACGAAAAAGATTTTAAATCAGTAATTGAAACTTTAAAGAAAAATGTGTCCGAAGTGAACAAAGTAGTTTACCACAAGCAAGTAAGTATAAATGAATATATTAACATTGTGGAAGAAACTAAGAAGCAATTAGCCATTGCCCAATGCGAGCATGATGCGATCAAACAAAAATTGGAGAGTTATTCTAACTCCCAATTTGTGCTTGATCACATCATCGATGTTCAACAACCGAAGGGAAATCAGAAAGGCATAGGGTATAAGAAATGTCCACCCCCCTTGATGAACAATTATACCAAGATGCCTGATGAGGAGGAAATGCCTCGGTATGAACCCAGTGTGCCTCTTGATGTTGAGGAATTTTCTACTGGCCTAGGGTTCAAACCGGACAATTCTTCAAACACATCCTCTAAGCAACAAGAAACTTCATCATCCATGAAGCAAAGTCCTCCAATTATCGAGGACTATGAGACATCGGATGATGAATCAGAAGTGGATGTAAGTGAACAGGATAAATCACTTAACAAGATGAAAGGAGTAGTTATTCCACGAGAGAATCACGTTCTTTGTGATCCTGATACTCCTGGTGTCTCATCTGTTAAGAAACAAGTGATTGATTCTGTCAAAGTTGAGAAGACATGTGTGTCTACTGTTAAAAGTAGTAATGTGTTGTATACATTGGTTGGAGATAATAAAATCTACTCAGATCACGTTTTCCCAATTAAAAATGTAAATCAATCTTTGATTGACAAAGTCTTTGAAGACAACACAAACAAATTTTTGGGAAAAACACTTCCGGGAATTGTTGTAACACAATGTGATCCAATTCCTAAGGCTGAGATTAGAAAACAGTATGGTAATCAAAAATCTTCAACCACTCAACAACCTAGTGCTTCTAATGGTAAACAACCAGTCAAACGAGCCCAAAAGCATAAAGTCTCTCAGATGAAGTCTGAAACAAAAGGAGCTCGATTTCAAAAGAAAGCAAAAGATGTCAAGTTCGTGTCATCCAAGGGTACTGATAAGATTGAAACCTTTGAGAACAAATCTAACACTGATTTTGTAAAACAAGTCACAATCTTAAAACGTAACAGTGATAACAATTACACTCAACGCACAAATGGGTGTGATGAAAAGGCTAGTACCTCGGGTTCCACGAGTTCGACATCTTGTGGTCAATCAAGTTCTCCTAAATTTGTTGAAAGGAGAACATGTTTTAAATGTGGAGAAATTGGGCACATCATCAAAAACTGCCCAAATGCTCCAAAGAATAAATTTGTTGAGAAAGCTCCACCTGAAACAATTCATCCTCAACGTCGGTCAGTTTCACCTAAACATGACAAACGAATTGTAAAAGAACAAGAAACTAAACAACGACGTAAGAACATGAAAACTGTTGAAAAAGCTTTAAAATCTGAAGTTAAAACAGTTCAAAGGGAACCAAGTGTGTCACAACCTGTAAAACCAGAATCATCAAAAACTGGTAGGCAAAAACGAACTTGGTTACCTAAGGCGGGTGACAATTCAGGGGGAGCAGTTGTTCTTGAAAACCATCAAGAGATTGATATCACGTTTCGTGATGCTCAGGGACGACCCAAGACCACTAAGGCTTGGGTCCCCATTCTCAACTGATGTTTTTAAATGACATGTGCAGGATGTTCTAGGAGGAACTATTAATAGTCACTGGATTGTTGATAGTGGAGCATCCAGGCACATGACTGGCGACTTACGGCTCCTATACGACGTGAGAAACATTAGAGGAGGGTATGTTGCTTTTGCGGGAGACAAAGGCGGATTCATCACTGGAGAGGGAAGTATCTCAAATGGTATGGTGTGCTTCGATAAGATCAATTATGTTAAGCAAATTGATCATAATCTTCTCAGTGTGTCGCAAATCTGCGATAAAAAATTCTCCGTGCATTTTGATGATGCTGGCTGCTATGTGCTGAAACCTGGATTCAAAATTCCACAAGAATGGATTCTCTTATCGGCTCCGAGAGTTAATGATCTTTATATTCTCGACATGAGCCAAGCGATTACAACATCTGCACAAGTCACTTGCTTTGTCTCAAAAGCCACGGAAAAGGAGTCTATATCTTGGCACAGAAGAATGGGACACATTCACTTGAGAAAGATGAACCATTTGGTGAAAAATAATCTTGTGAATGGTGTGCCTGTGAGAAGTTTTCATTTACAAGATATCTGTGTCTCGTGCCAAAAAGGGAAGCAAACAAAGAAGTCTCACCCTTTGAAGAAAATCAACACTGTCAGCATGCCTCTCGAACGTCTTCATATGGATCTTTTTGGACCTATGAAGCACAAGACAACATTCGGAGATGCTTATTGTCTAGTTGTTACTGATGACTATTCTAGATTTTCTTGGGTATCCTTCATGGCACACAAGAGTCAAACTCCTGGCATCCTCAAGGATCTTCTTACAATGTTGGAGAATCTCTATTCCTTGAAAGTGAAGAGGATCCGAAGCGACAATGGAACCGAATTCAAGAATCAAGTTATGGATGAGTTTTGTACTTCTAAAGGCATTCTTCATGAGTACAGTTCTCGTTATACTCCACAACAAAATGGTGTCGCGGAGAGGAAGAATCGAACGATTATAGAAACTGCAAGAACAATGTTAGTAGAGTCGGAACTCCCTATTCAATTCTGGGGGGAGGATGTATCGGTGGCATGCTACACGTTAAACAGAGTTCTTACAGTAAAGAGACATGGCAAGACTTGCTTCGAACTCCTTCAGAAAAGGAAACCGGATCTTTCTTACCTAGAACCGTTTGGTGCTCCATGTACTATGATTGAACCGGATGGAAAGTTTGGAGCAAGAGCTATCGAGGGTTTCTTCCTTGGATATGCTACTCCGAATTTTCGTGTTTGGAATCTGGCTACCAAAAAGATTGAGCTATGGAGTGAAGTGAGGGTTCAAAGGTACACGAGTCCTGTTAGGGCTCCGGGTGATCCGTGGATGTTCGATTTCAATCTGCCAACCTTTGACGAAGAGTCAGCAGCGGCTAGGATGTTGTTGGAAAGTGACAACGCTGCTGTCTCGCCTTTGGTTAGACCTATTGTTGTTGACCCCCAAGCTTCTTCGTCTGTCAACAATATGGTTCAAAATGAGGTTTATGAAGATGCTGCTGATTATAATGAATCTTCTGAAGATGATGAATATCATGATGCAGCTGAAGGATCTTCGGCTCCAGTTGCTCCTGTTCAAGGTGCCTCTGGTGATACACCTCATATGCAGAATGTAGACACTGCTGAAGGGAATGCATCCACTTCTACACACATTCCTGGTGTGGAGTTGGTTGTTGATCTTAATCTTACCAATTTGGGCATCAATGCACGTGTGCCAGAAAATCCTGAAATGAGGATTCATGATACCCACCCCCAGCAGAATATTATAGGAGATGTCCATCGCGGTGTGCAGACGCGTAATCAGCTGAGAAACAACCGGAATGCTGGTTTGTATTCAGCTATAAGAGAATCTGGTCAACAAAATGACTGGTCCTTCGCGTGTTACGTGTCACAAGAAGAACCAAAATCGTGGAAAGAAGCGTTGAAAGACAGTGCTTGGGTTGAAGCCATGCAGGAAGAATTGCAGCAATTTCAAAAGCTTGGTGTTTGGAAGCTTGTTGAAAGACCTGAGAACTACAAGAAAATTGGCACTCGATGGGTCTTCAAATGCAAGAAAGACGACCGTGGAGTGGTTATTAGGAACAAAGCACGTTTAGTCGTTCAAGGTTTTCGACAGATAGAGGGAATCGACTACAACGAAGTCTATGCACCTGTTGCACGTCTGGAAGCAATTCGGATCTTTCTGGCTTATGCCTCATTCAAAGGATTAAAGGTTTACCAGATGGACGTCAAAAGTGCATTCTTACATGGTGTGGTTGAAGAAGAGGTATATGTCGAACAGCCTCCAGGTTTTGAAGATCCTATCCATCCCGATCGGGTTTGGTTGCTCAACAAAGCTCTCTATGGTCTTCATCAAGCGCCACGAGCTTGGTATGCAACCTTATCTACCTATCTGTTGGAGAACGGTTTTCGAAGAGGTCTTATCGATTGTACTCTCTTCATCAAAGAACAAGATGGAGATCTTCTTCTGGTACAGGTATATGTTGATGATATTATTTTTGGTTCTACTAATGATGTCTTGTGTAGGAATTTCGAGCGCATTATGCAGGATAAATTCGAGATGAGTGCTATGGGGAAAATGACCTTTTTCTTGGGCCTACAAGTGCAACAAACTGAGTCTGGGATATTCATCCATCAGACTAAATATGTTGGTGACATCTTGAGCCGGTTCCAGATGTCTGATGCAACGCCCATTGGTACCCCACTACCACAAAATCATGGAATTACTCCAGACTTGAAGGGTGAAGTTGTTAGCCCCTCATACTATCGCGCAATGATCGGATCTCTTATGTACCTCACAGCATCAAGGCCAGACATAATGTACCCAACGTGCCTGCTTGCCAGATATCAAGTCAACCCGAAGGCTTCACATCTTGCAGCTGTAAAAAGGATTTTTCGTTATTTGAAGGGTTACCCTGACACCGGTCTATGGTACCCTAGGGATAATAACTTTGACTTAGTCGCATTCAGTGATTCTGATCATGGCGGATACAAAATCGACGGCAAATCCACGACGGCTGGATGTCAGTTTTTAGGAAATCGCCTAGTCACATGGCAGTGCAAGAAGCAGACGTGCGTCGCTACATCAACATGCGAAGCTGAATACATTGCTGCCTCAAGTTGTTGCTCCCAAGTTCTTTGGATCCAACAACAATTGCGGGACTACGGTTTTGAATTCCTAACTACTCCTATTTACGTTGATAATTCTGCTGCTTTACAGATCACTAGAAATCCTGTGCAGCACTCAAAGACCAAACACATCGAAATCAAATATCACTTCATACGTGATTGCTTTGAGAAAAGGCTAATCGATGTTGTTAAGGTCCACACTGATGACCAACGTGCCGACCTTTTTACCAAAGCATTTGACAAATCAAGATTTGACTTTTTATTATTGGTAAACGGCATTAAGGTCAAGCAAGAGTAAACCAACCTCGGAAAATCATTTTTGTAAATACCTTTGTGTTTTTAAATTTATCTTAGTTTATTGATTTTAGGGGGAGTAAATCCAAAATCTGAAAATCCAAAAACATCGAAAAATTTCAAAAACACAAAAACAATAGAAAAACAAAAATGAGTTTCCTGGCGAGCAAAAGAGAAAATGATAGTACATCAGTGGTCTATCCAAATCTCTTTAAACCTTAAATGAAAAACGATAAGCAGCTCTATATAAGATGTATCGGTAGGCTCACAATCATTTTAAAGTGTGCAGGGTGATATAAATCTTAAATCGACTGAAGACCAGGTGGGAACCATTCATTGGCATATGGTCTTAGTACCGAAATTTCGTTTGATAGATTGCCGAGGTTCTGAGATATTCGGTCTTTATGCTGCTTATCATCTGGGTTTCATGGTTGTATCTTTTACCGAAAAATAACGGGGACGCAAGTCTAGATCTTCCATGATACTATACATACGTGTACATATTACATACTGCATTCGACATCAATAAGTGATAAACAATCACATGTCCAAATCAATAAGTGATAAAATATCACATTTATCCGGGAGTCAAGTTCGTCTCTCTGCTGTACGGAAGTACTGACCTGTTCACGGACTTGCTCCTGTGCCCTCATGCATATGAAAATCAAGTTCCTCATCAATAAGTGATTATGTCACATAGGGGTTGTTTTCAAATAAAAATAAGTGAGTATCTCACAGCTTATACGGTCAAACAGATGATAATCGGTATACTCACCGGTAAGATGAACCCTCGTGCATACCTTGATACGGGAATGTGTCGTGATGTGGATGAACACCGGTCAGTAAGTATAAATCATACCTTAACGTATCCCCTCGCCATGATTACATCTGATAAGTTGAGCTTAAGTGGACAACAATACCGATAATTGTTATAGGATGCTTATCTTAATATTAACTAACTGAACAACAAGAGTGTTTTGACATGACCGTACACTGATATGATTCTCTTACCCTCGAAACTCGCAAAAAGAATGTCTGTATATATTTATTTACTGCTTAACTTTTATTGTTTTATTTAAACAGTTTCGTCGTTTGGTGCATATCAGCACGACATTAGCGGTGATGTCGTTTGATAACACTCAAAGGACATTAAAATTGTTGTCTTTCGAAATATTAAAACTCACCTAAAATCAGTTTTAATATAAACTTTGTAAAAGCCAAAAAGATTTTATTTCTACTTTATTTTCGATCGTACGATGTTGGAGCTCGAGTCTTCGTTACCTGAAACCTGAACGAAAACCGAATTGGCTAAATCTTCATAAACGGTCGAAATTTGCAAGTTTTGAAAGTTAAATCTAAAATTGAGAAATTTATTAAACTTTCAAACTGTCGGACGGTGTTTGATTGTGACATGGTCATTCGTGTGTCTTTTGTTTATACTAACTATTCCAAGCAGTTGTTCTCATTACGCGTTTAGATTTCTTGCATGTGCAGATTCTAAAGGCTAGGAGAACATAGTCGATGACAAGCTTCGGAATGAAGACACGACGTGAAGGCACTCCAAAGATGAAGATGATCGAGTTGCCGCGGACCATCATCAACACCACAAGGATCTTAAGCTTTGAAGATCAAGTCATTCACGAGCATAACTCAAGGGGGAGCTTATGTTAAGGGGGAGTTTGTCAACACACTTCTTACATCATACGGGTAGTTTGTTGATACACTTTCTGCTTTCAAGATGTGAAGACTTTGAAGATCCTCCGACATTGAAGACTTGAAAGGACATCAGAGTCTTGAAGACATGAAGATCAACGATGATCAAGATCGAGACAAATCTGCACCCATCGAAGATCGAGACAAAGCTACAGCCAAGGGGGAGTTTGTTGGTGCACTTCTATCCTTCGATGACCTCGAAAGATATGTTACGAAGGATACTGTTGGACTTCGAAGGATATACAATCCTTCGAAGTATGTGTGAATCCTTCGATAGCTTTCACATCGATAGATGATCCTTCGAGACACCTATCGGATCCTTCGGACAGACTTGCTGTGTTTGGGTATAAATACCCATGCAGTGTGTTCGTTTGAGACAGATGCACACAGAGAGATAGAAAGATATTGAGAGCATTCTGTCCGGAACACACACACACACTTTGAGAGTTTACAAAACAGATTTGTAAACATTGTGCTTGTAACCGGAACCTTCATTCGCATTAATACAAGTGGTGTTAATCGGTGAACCTTGTGTGTTTTGTGTTTATACTTGTCTCAACTCGGTTGCACTCTAGCTTGGATTCCGCACTCGCTAGTGTGTTAATATAACAAGGTTAAGGTTTAACCTCATCCTCCACGAGGGACCTACAAATACTTATAATATAACCTAGATAGTGTGACATGTATTATTTATTTTTATAACCTAAGTCTGCAGCGGTTACTCTAATCGGCCGCATGTATATATTCATTTATCATGTACGGACAGAATTATCAATTCATATTTTTATGAACACATTATTCATTCAATCAAAACCCTAGAAATCCTAACACTCTCAAACCCAAGAACCTAACGATCCAAATCCTATGGAGAAAATGAACCGTAAAAGAAAGAAAAAAAAAGGCATAGGTATAATAAAGCAGTCATATATCTAACCAGCGATCATATGTATTATTAAAGAGCTAAGTATATAATTGCAGCACATTGATTACATAGTATATTGTTATATTAAACTTTAGGTAACAGACCCAAGTTGGCCAAGCCCCCCCCCCCCAACCGGAACCTGCTTTTGCGGGAGCCTCTTGCACCGAGTTTGCTCTTTAGCTTCTTTAGGTAACAGCCAGCTTAACTCTTCCATGACCTTCTTCAATCTTAAAGTGTTCAGTGATGCCAAGATGTGCCATCAGAAGCCAAACATGAGTAAGAAGCTCTCCACCCTTTTCAAGCTGTTGAGCATGGTCAAACCCTCGGCATTGACTCGCTGCATAGCCAAGAATCTCCACCCACACATCACCCACCATCTTCCACATCTTTCCAGGATCAGAATCACCCATCTCACTCAATGAAGCCGCAAGCTTGCACGCCTCAAACAATACCGACTTACTACGATCCCCCTTTACTGTTGCCGGAAACACTTTGGTGCTCACTTGCCCCAACATTTCATACGCCTCAAGTTTACTTGTGCTGTTTCGCTCTTTAAAAAACACCATGGCTTCTGCACATGTATCTCTGAACCGTATCATTCCTATTCCAATGGGCAACATGAAAGGACACATGACCAGTATATATAACATGTAGTCTGCTAATCGTTTGCTCAATATCATGTAGTGATTCCATTCTTGTTTGAATTCCTCACCAGTCTTATCTAGATTGAAGCATAGATCAGTAGCAATATGCCAAATGAGAATGCTATGATCGAATTCCACATCAACCGTCCATTTAAATGTGCCATAACTTTTGTGGGTTCGCAGAGAGACCGCTCCACGACAGGTGTTTAAGATCTTTAGATCCAATTCTGTGTCGGTAGATTTCTCTTTAAAGTGATTAAAGATGAAAGATTTTAGTTCGGGTGTTATTGTAAGATGTTTAAGCTGGAGCATACTCTCCCATTTCTCCCATAAGTTCTTGATCCTTTTATGCAAAGGGATGACTTTTGAGATTTTTTGAAACGATGCGGATTTATGGTTGAGGCAAAAATCTATCAAGCTGTATTGATACATAGAGTTTGACCATCTTTTTCCTTTCTGTGAAGACTGGAGCGACGAGACTACATGCTTAAATGGAAACTTCAAAGAACGATGGCTTAACCATAGATTTGCCCAATCCGAGAACAGCAAAGATATGGCTGCATATGCTTCAAGCAAAATAGCACCGATCAGCAATATGCAAGTAATCACAACATCTTCAGGTTGATGTTTATGTGGCCTCATGTTCATGGATGCAACAAAAGTCAATAACACCGAGAGCGTGATGAAGGAAGTAGCGAGCCGGAAAAACAAACCGAAAGGAGTGTATATGATAGGTGCTTTTGTATAGAAAACATCATAGGCAAATCCAAGTTCAATTTCAATCACCTCAAACGCGGTGTTGTATTCCTGTTTCTCAAAGAAAGACTGACTCACATCTCGTGGATGGAACCCGAGTATTAGATCCACAAAAAGCCGCTTGAACTTCAATGTTTCAAAGAAGTAATCCGCTATGTCTAGTGTGCTAGCATCAGGGTTAGGAACAGATGGAGCAGCAGCCCCCGCAGTGTTTTCCACATCATCTTCCGGAGAGTTTCCCTCATCCACTTGCACAGCCGCAACATAGTACCCCTCAGCCTCTTTCAAACAGAACTCCTCCATAAACCTAGCATAATTCGGACCAGGGTCTTGATCCGCAAGAACCGAATCACGAAACTGCTCCCGGTTAGCCGACATCAGAACCCAACTCCTCTCACCATACTTGATAATCCCACAAACAAGCATAGGAACTGTGAGGACAGAAACAACACTGCCATCCCATGCCAACAGAGTGATATAAATTGCTGCAGCCGTCTGGACCACGAGTCCAAGCAAGTGTCTTAACCATAATTCGTTATCCGCTAACGCGTAAGCAGTGATGGTGTCCGGCCCACCTAGATGAAGCAAAAGAAAGGGTGCCCAGAAAGCCATGAGTGTTAGATCTCCATAATCTTTGTTGCTGTTATTAGAACTAGAACTGGCTGAATTCCCTTGGCGGTCGACCAGGAGGCCGAGGGCCACGGTGGCTATCCAGTCGGCTAACAAGTAAGCACACCATATAAAGATTCTGATCCTTCTTTTGGCTATATACTTTCTGCGGTGACCGCTGTAGATTAGTGAAGTTTGCAGGGTGAGGCTGAGAAGAACCAATCCTCTTAGCTCCCATTTGTTCCATTGTTTCCTCACAGGATCTGGGAAAATCTCAACCAGTCTTCTTTTATCATCCACAGTGATGAAGTTACTGAAAACTGACAAAAAAGGTAAATGTTTAAGCTAAAAAGTTAATAATAAAAAGATAAGTGAATGAGTTGGAATCTTGATTTTGGATGTTGATTAACTTACTGTTGAGCATCATCTTTTTTATAATTTCTGGACTGTAAAAGATGAATATGTTGTAGTGAACTGGTGCTGTATGAGTTGGAAATTAGATGTAAAGTAACATATTGACCTGCAGGCTGGTTTGGTCAATGATTACAGTTTAGAAAGATTATTTTTAATTGGAGGATATTCGAGTCAGTGATTGGTGGGTGGATATGGGCTAGGTTTGGTCTTCGTTTAATAATAATAAATAAGGCTACACTACAAAACGTACTACTTTCACACAACCAACCACTGATGTACAAATCTGTCGGTGAAGGTAGGATCAGTCTGTAGTGACTGAGTCAGGATAATTTTATCTAGTGTCTGAAGTATTCAGTGCTTAAATTAATAACAAACCCATATCATAATTTTTGGTTATATGAACCTACATTGTAATTGAAAAAAACACAACATTTCAAATACATATATTAAAAAAAATCCATTTTATAGTTGTTTTTCTTTGAGTTCTCATGTTTTGAAAACAACTCACTACATCTTCAATCGTAACTTTTGCAAAGAACTATTTTTCAGTATAACAAATGCCAGAATTGTACATACAATCATCATCCATTGGATGCAATTTGTTTTTACTTTTTTCATTGAAGAAAAACGTCTGTCAACATTTGTCGTTGGCTCGTTGCAATCGATGAAACTAATGCTAACTTTAATAATAAAGAGACAATAGAGGACACATATATCATTTTCATTTAGGCTCGATTAAATGAATTGTGAGAATTGGGAAATAAGAAAATGAGATTTTTTTAATTGGTAATAACTTTGGGCTTTTAAATGAAAAGTTGGGCTTATACAAATTGGAATTAGAGTAAACTGCCATTTTGGTCCTTGAGGTTTGGTCACTTTTGTCATTTTAGTCTAAAACTCAAACTTTTTAAATCTGGATCCCTGTGGTTTCACTTTTATTGCCATTTTGGTCCAAAAATCAAATCACCTCTTATTTAGCTATTAAAATCTGGTTATTTTGTCTTTTTCTTTAGGGGCAAAATGGTCTATTTCAATTTATTATAACATATTAATAACTAAATTAATTATATTTAATTCATTTACCCCCAAAACTTCATCTTCCCCAAATTATATACCCTAAAATCGCCCCACACCAATGACCAAACCCTAATCCCACAACAATCTTCTTCATCTTCTCCCCTGTTTTAAGGTAAGTGGTGATAATAATTCTGGTCGAAAAACGGGTAACTGTAACGGGAGAAAACCTTGCACTGTAACGTTCAACATATTATCATACACTAAAATTCAGCCTTTTCTCGTCGCCGACGGGTCCCAAGCCGTCGGCGACGCCCCCTAATTATGCCCGTCGGCCAAAAAGTGTCGTATCGTTGGTGAAAGTGACACATCGGAGTAGAGTTATGGGTTCAGTGCCGGTTAAAGTGCTGGGTCAACCGAAGGTTGTTAGGGGGGATATGGTTGTGTTCTTGAAGATGTTCCTCATTTGACTGACTATATCTCTCATCTTCCGGTATGTTGTATGAATATCCATCTCTCTCTCTCTTCACACACACACTGTTAATTTTGTGTTATTTGGTTAATTGTTTTGGACAAACGTGATTAGTATTATATCGTTAGTTCTCATGGATTTGATAAAATTTAACAATTGGATACTGGAAATTAGAATTTTGAATATGTGATACATTGATTTTGACAATATCTTGTGGTATGTGTTGCCAGCTAGTATGTATGAATGAGACATGAGAAGAGATACAACAATACACAGCTCAAAATGGGTTCAAGAGAAAACGAACCTCAACAAGACTGCAGGAGAGCTGTAACATTGCGAGGAAACTGGATAAAAAAATCGTTAAATTGTAACCAAACAGGGGAGAATATGAAGAAGATTGTTGTCGGATTAGAGCATTCTCATCCACTCCATCATCTTTAACCCTATAATTTAACTCAAAACCACAACTTTTTAAAATTTATCTCACATTTTAAAAAACCTTCTACATCCAACTCCTCATACCTATCTCTTTATTCTTTTTTTATTATTATTTCTTTTCTTTCTTCCACTTACAATTTTAACTACTATCTATTTTGTCTTATTATATTTTTTCTTCTAAAATTGATTCTAATAACTTTGTTTATAGAAATTATACTACTAATTATTATTTTTGGGTTTTTCGGGTCGGGTTAGTTTAACTACTAATTATATCATCATAAACCAACAAGAAAAAATTGCTGACACATAGATACCATCTTTGCCGATATACATACAAGGTCTTGTTGTTTTCCAAAACCATAGTTGGCGGTTTAGGCATTCAGCCGAGAATTTTTGTCAAAATTAGCCAAACTGGACTGTTAACACTCTTTAGAATGTGGGTTGAACAGTAGTATTTAGGTAACAAAGCAAATTACCGAGCCACACAACAAACACACCCAAAAACACAAACAGCACGCTAGGTATTAACCAGTCTAGCTACGCACAAATGTGACAGTGGTGCCACGCGACCCAACGGATCCTCCAAACATGAAGGGCTGGCCAATACATAAGGGCTGGTCAAGCTTACCACTAAGCCACCAGGAGCTACAAGTTTTGAGATGGACTCCCAATACATAATCCTGTAATTAATTAATATATAAATAAGCATGTAATTTTGACCATTGGAATTGAAAGACAAAGTCACATATTGATATAATAGCTTGCCTTTAACAGGACCATCAGGATATTCAGGATGCTCTTTCACTATAGTCTGTTCCAGTTAGATCAGATCAGAGAACCTATATTCAATTCACATCAACAGTCAAGCTCCATAAATTTAAACTTTATGCATGAACTGATGAACAAGGTTAATATTACCATACCTCGAATGGTTGCAAATCGTTGTTGAAGTACACCAAATGCTCGCTCGACATCTTTTCTTGCAGATTCTTGTGTTTTTGCAAAATGTTTATTCTTGTTCCCTCTTGGTGATGAAATCGTTTTTAGGATAAATACCATCTGCAAGGTAATACCCCATAATATAGTCGTGGCCGTTGACTGTGTAATTGACTGGTGGAGCACGCCCTTGTGTAAGTTCCGTGAAAACAGAAGATCTATCTAGAATACGGAGAAATAAAGGACGACTCATCCGAAATCTCAGTCGAAATAGATTCGAGGGATATACTGGATTTTCTGCAAAATAATCACGATATAAACGCTCATGTCCCTGAATATGATTGCGTCGAATAAATTTACGAAGTTTGCGAGTACATTGTTCTTTGACATCCTCATCAAGGTCATCATTGCTATCATCTTCCGAAGATAGGTATCTCAACAACTTGTGAAAGAATGTACAAACCATTTGATCAAACGTGCAATTAACTCAACCTGTCATCATACATGTTATAAGTCAAAAAATGTTATAAACGCCAAAAAGTGCCGGTTTTTCAGTGAAAAACGTCAAAAAAAAGGTTAAGAGATGAACAAGAACGAAAGAAAACCCAGTTTGGCCAAAAAGATTAGTACACTAAGAAGTATTTTTTAGAAATCTGGCATTTCTAAGGGGTCTTTATATATTCCTTCTCAAAAAGATTAGTACACTAAGCTAACTGAGTTATAACAAAATGATAATATTTTAAGTAGTTTGATATTTATACAGTTAACTTTAAAAGTTGATTTTGAGTAATAAGAAAGCACAAGATAAATGCAAAAGTTTGACTTTCTCAATGCCTAACCACTGTTTCTTTTTTATATTCAAGGATGGGTTTAATCAGATTAATAAAAAAAAAGTTTGACTTCTTAGAAAAGTAAAAATGTAGTAATAAATAAAATTCAGACTATGAGCTTTGATTTCAAACCTTTAACATACAAAGGAAAGCATCTTATGACCACCATTATCCAAAGACTGTTGATCGTCAAAAAACGGTTCAGCCAAAAAACTGCAGATTTTTAGCCGAAAAAACCTAAAAAAACGCAGGTTTTTTTCTGCGAAAAACCTCAAAAAAACGCAGTTTTTTAGCGTAAAAAGCAACCAGCAGCAGCAATGTTGCTGCAGGTTTTTTGGACTACGTTTTGGACCGGCGAACACAGCAACAACAGCAGCATTCTGCAGTTTTTTGGGACCGGTTTTTTGGACTGGTGAGTACATGCTGCTGCTAGATGGTAGTATCTTTCAGTAATTATTGATAGTCACACTCTTTTAGTACGCCGCAACGCGCACACGGTATAAAGTTAGTCTGTATAAGAAATTAAATCTCCTAAAAGCTGACTAGTTCTTTTAATTTAAATGCAAACGATTCTCACGGTTATGTATGGTTTTCGATAGGTCGGAACCGGAATCGGAACCGTATATTCACGAAATATAAGAACCATGAACCAACCCTTTTGCCAAAACGGTTCTAACCCTCGGTTCTAAAGAGCCGGGTTCGTGGGTCTCGCAGGCCGTAAGTGTTTATTGCTCACCCCTAATACTTACACCTAGTTTTCCCAACATTCACATGACAAACTCTACCATCTTTGTATATAATAACACAAAAAAAAAAAAAAAGAATCATACCTGTTTGAATAAAATAAGCTTACAGAACGCAGCCCTTCGAAATCCAAAACCTACATTTTATACACTTCATGAATTAACAATCAAAACTCAAAATCCAACACAAGATTGAATAAAATAAGCTTACAGAACGCAGATGGATGGAGATGTGAAGGATGAATCAATTGATATTTCCACCGATAGAAAAATCATTTTCAAATCGGAACCCTAGTTTTCAATAGAAGCCGCATCATTGCCTATGTTTACAAATCGAACTCGGAACCCTCCACACTTTACAAATCAGAACCTAACCTGGGAAGTGGGAACTTGATGGTAGTTTTGCTTAATTTGTTGATGGTATTCGATGTGCAGAAGAAAGAGGGGCGGGAGAAGGTGTGGTTGTTGGAGATGGGGGAGCTACAGAAGCTTTTCATGTATAAAAAGTTACTGTACCTCTTTTTTAATATTTAAGGTTAGGGTATACATATGATGGACTAGTTGGAGTGAGTTTTTAGAAGATTTTTTTATACTTTAGAGATAGTGGTTGCTTTGATGGAGTGGATGTGAATGCTCTTAGAGTTTGGTGTGGGGCGATTTTGGGGATATATAATTTGGGGAAGATGAAGTTTTGGGGGTAAATGAATTAAGTATAATTAATTTAATTATTAATATGTTATAATAAATTGAAATGGACTATTTTGCCCCTGTAGAAAAAGACAAAATAACCAGTTTTTAATAGTCAAATAAGAGGTGATTTGATTTTTGGATCAAAATGGCAATAAAAGTGAAACCACAGGGACCCAGTTTTGAAAGATTTGAGTTTGGGACTAAAATGGCAAAAGTGACTAAACCTCAAGGACCAAAATGGCAGTTTACTCTTGGAATTAAAACCAGTGTGTTAATTGGTTAAACTCTTAACAATAATTATTTATTTAGTTAAAATTTTATATAATTTTTTAGTTTGTAAAAACCTTAAATAATTCTTTTAATTATAAATCCGACGGATGCGATGCCAGAATTTCATAAAACCAAAAAGGTCATCATAAAAAAGTATTAGGGTTGTTTAGAATTTTCGTGTTATACGTTCTACATGAAACACAAAAAAAGAATGGGATCTGGCGATCCTATACCTATTTACTTAGCTCCGCCAATGCTCGTTGGTAATTTGCCAATAAGGGTCGTTTAGAAAACTAATGTCTAACTCACACACTCTAAAGCTATTTCTAAATCTTCACCAATGTCTACTATGATACCATTATCCATGGCCACTTTGGAAGAAACGTCTTCACAACAAATCTAAGTACCGCTAGACTACAAGTCCTTTTGCTTTAGGAACAAAATGTGTTTTTTTAAACGTTGTATTTATTCATAACCATTATTTTTTGGTACGCGGCATGGCGCTCTAGAACGTCGTATTTGAAATTTTACAAAAAAAACAAAAACAAAAACAAAACTTTCACGTTAACCCACCTTTGGCGTTTCTCTAGGTTCAGATTGCTTTATTTCTTCCTCTTTCGCATTTTTCTGCATCGGTCGTCGTCATCCATGCGCCAATTGTCCTCGCGTGCTGTGCTGGGTGTGTAGATGCGGTGAGAAATATGTAAACTAGTACATTAGTATTCACCCCCTGAAAAAGTCACATTGAAACAACAATAAAAATAAGCAAGCTACACGGTTAAGTAAACACGTCGAAAATCTTAGGTTCAATCATAATAAGTAAAATAAAAAAGAAGAAAAAAAGTTATATCTTTATTAAAGTTTATGGGTTATAGTATTGATTGTTAACTCGCAAAATTTAGATTGATACTTAAAACAAAAAATTTGTAAGAGATAAAAAGTATATGGGATCAAAGTTGAAAGTGAAAAAGTGTTTGAGGTTAAATTGTAAAAGATAAAAATTATAAGGGTAAAAATCAAAATTTGAAAAAATCACAATAGCATTGGGTACAACCAACATTGCATAAGCATATTGGTAATTAATATATATATATATATATATATATAATTATATAATAATAATAATAATATAATATAACATAACATAATATAATATAAAGTTAAAACCGCTATCTAGGGTGTTGAATATTCGAATCAGATTCTGAAAAAGGGAATCCCACCTAGACCTTATTGGCCATTAATAATCCCACCTCAGAATATCCCCCCCACCAGTCCCACCTTTCACATATTTTTCCTACAATGGTCCCCCGTTAAAAAAACTTAACGGAGTTAAGCTTTTTTCCAAATTACAAACATATTTTTTAGGGCTTTTGATTAGAACGATGATACGAGTCCATTGATGTAAAACTTGCCTCGAAACGGTGCTCTAAACGATGAAAACGGCGCTTCAATTCGGGTGTTTAAATTTCCAATTAACCAAAATCAAGTCACTTGGAGCACCATTTCGAAGTAAGTTTTACATCAATGGACTCGTATCATCGTTCTGATCAAAAGCCCTAAAAAATCTGTTTGTAGTTTGGAAAAAAGCTTAACTCCGTTAAGTTTTTTAACGGGGGACCATTGTAGGAAAAATAGGTAAAAGGTGGGACTGGTGTGGGGAATATTCTGAGGTGGGATTATTAATGGCCAATAAGGTCTAGGTGGGATTATTACTGGCCAATTCCCCTCTAAAAAAAAATCAAAACTCGACTTGATTTATTCATATTTTATTCATTATGCAGCTGACCCACACGTGCATGTTGATCTATGCACTATAGTTTGTAGAGTTCGTTGTACCCTCCTGCATTTTCTCATTATGTTGCTTCTTTTTGTATATTCATTCGATTACGATACCATTTTGGTATCAGAGCAAGAAAAATTAAAACACCAAAGACTTTTGTCGTTGTTAAGCATGACCGACGATAAGCAAGAAAAGAACAAGAGGAGCATATGCCATTGATGTGAACTTTCCTTACTACATCCATGCATCAAATTATCCCAAAAAATGAAAGTTAATGACGTCCTAACAGACAGGATCTACAAAGATTGGGCACAAGAAATGACGAATTTCCTATTCACTAAGACCAAAATGGGTTTTACCAATGGCTCAATCGGTAACCCCGAAAAGACTGACCCAACCTTCATGGCGTGGATGAGATGGGAAACAATGATTACAGGCTGGTTAACGACGACGATGGAGAAGGAGATTAGGAGCAGTGCCAAGTATGCAAGCACATCAGCTGAAATCTGGTATGACCTTGAAGAAAGCTTCGGGAAATAAAGTGCCCCCAGGGCATACGAACTAAAGCAATCGTTGTATACAACTCAGCAAGACAGAGCATTGGTGTCAACTTACTACAACAAAATGCGAGGGTTATGGGATGAGATACAATAAGTTCTCTTCATGCCTCCATGTATTTGTGATGGTTGTGATTGTGGAGTTAGAAAGAAGATGATGGAACAAACAGAAAAAAGAAAGGCTATACGAGTTCTTGATAAGTCTTGATACATATTTTTTGGTCATCAAAACCCATATACTTGCCATGAAACCAACCCCATCTTTAGGAACAACCTACCATTTGATGGCGGGAGATGAGTAATAAAAGGTCATCTTAATTGGGAAGAAATCAAGTATTGATGCAACAACTTTTCAAGCTTTCTTCAAGGGAGGCCGAGACTACAATACAACACAAAATAAAGGATGGAAGCGAGCAAATGGGTGATAAAATTGAATGATGTAGCTTCTGCAGGAAAAATGGTCACAACAAAGACAAATGCTTTACAAGGATCGGCATCCCGAGTGGTGGCCAGGAAAGGGAAAGAATAGAGGGTGTGGAGGTTGTACCAAGTCCGATCCCCAGTATAACCGATGAATAATACCAGATGTTTCTGAAAAACTTTGCATCAGACGACGAAGCGTCCAACAATCATACCCCAACAGTAGGAAACATGGCAGGTAAACTGATCATTAAATTCAACTGGTTGGTGGACTCGGGTGCGACTAAGCATATAACCCACCAAATTATAGCACTTAAGGATCTAAACAACAACATGAATGAGGTTCCGGTCACCATTCCGGATGGTGATGTAATTCTAGTCAAGGGTAAACGAGATGTTATTCTACTAGGAGGAACTAAAATAAACGGAGTTCTACATGATCCTGATTTTTATTGCAACATATTGTATGTACGACATTTAAAAAAAATCTTTAATGTGCTATAACATTTTCCCTATTTTTTGTGATGCAGGGCTTGGTATCAAGGAACTTGGAGCGGGAAGGTGTGAAGATGGACACTGCCGAATGGGGGAATTAAAACAAGGAAGAAATATTATGATGGCTATCGTGGATTTATGGCACAAGCGACCAGGTCACGCTTCAAATAAGAAACTTTGTCACCTTGGTTTTCTTAAAAATGTACCTCGAAAGCTAAACAAACTAGGATTCCATTCCTGGTTAATTTTATTAAAACAAAGGAACCTTTTGATTTGATACATTTGGATATATGGGGTAAATATATATTAAACACCTTCTCGAACTCAAGCACGTTATTTTCTAACTATTGTGGACAACTATCGTAGAGCGGTATGGGTTTACTTGTTAAAACACAAATATGAGGCCAGTCAGTAACTATTTGATAAGATTTCACAAGATAGTAAAAACTCAGTTTGGGAAGGCAATAAAAAGAATATAATACGATAACAGGGGGAATTCACGATTAGGTCTAATCTCTTGACCAGGTTTTACATTGAGGAAGGAATGTTATTGGAAACTACTTATCCACACATTGCTCAACAAATGGAGTGGTGGAGAGTATACACCGACATCTCCTAAAGACGACTCGTGTGTTGAGTTTTGAAGCAAAAGTTCCCATAATATTGTGGGGAGAATGCATCTTGACAACAACATATATCATAAATAGACTTCTATTAGAAGTCATAGAGAATAAACCCTATATGAACTAATCCTTAATCAAGAACCGATTTATGATCACATGAAAGTTTTTCATTTACTATTGGAACACAGACATGAAAGATGATAAATTTGAGGCTCGAGGAAAACCCGGTGTGTTCTTGGGTTATCCTCAAGGGACGAAGGGGTATATGATATATGATTTAGAGGAACGAAAAATGGTGAAATCTAGGGATGTGACATTTGTTGAGACCATCTGTCTTTTCTTCTATTCCAAGCCCATTTATAGGAAAGAGGAGGAAGAAATTTTTAACTACCCTTTTGATGAAGGAGATGAACCAAAAAAAAAAAAAAAAAAAAAACAGGAGGCATGGAGATATGGGAGAAGTGAACGAGCAAGAGGAGGATGGAATTGTAAATGGTTTAGAAAGTAATGTTAAGGGTGGTGAAATTCCAAGACAAGAAAATTACACTGTTGAAAATTCATCAAGAACACATGGGGTTGAAAATTCATCAACTACACATGGGGGGCCACAAACCTTTGCTGAGATGAAGTAAATGACATCACATTTGAGATTGATCCTCTTGAAACAATGGAATACCAAACAGAAGAAATAAGAGAAAAAAGGGGTCATTTGGATGACAATGAGGTAAAATTTCCCCTGTCGGTTGATCTCATATGACTCCCATCTAACCAAGTTCCTCAACGGTACACTCCTTAGATCACTATATTTCTTATGATAATTTTTCTGATAATCACAAAGTTTTTCTAACGATCATTACTTGATGAGCAAAAACTTTTTGTACAAGCATCACAGGATCAAAGATGGCGAGACGCCATGAAAGCGGAAATAAAAGCACTAGAAGAAAATAAAATGTAGACTCTTGAAAAACTCCCTAAATGGGAAGAAAGCCATCGAATTAAAGTGGGTATACAAGATTAAATATAATCCAAATATGGAAATCGAAAGGTACAAGGCACACTTGGTGGCTAAAGGATACACACAAATGGAAGGATTTGATTTTCACAACACTTACACACTGGTCGCAAAACTTATCACAGTAAGGACCTTGCTGTTGCAACAAAGAAAAATTGGGTTATCAACCAACTTAATGTTAACAACACTTTTTTACATAGCGGTCTTGAGGAAAAGGTATACATGAAGATTCCCTAAGGTTTTTCAAAGTAAGGAGAAACAAGAGTATGTAGGCTGCGAAAATCATTGTACAGCCTAAAGCAAGCATCACACAACTGGTAACCAAAAGTTTCCAAAGTTTTACTTGACTTAGGCTACAAACAATCAATAGCAGACCACTCGCTATTCATATTCAAGAAAGAAGGAACCTTTGTAGCAGCCTTAATCTATGTAGGTAATGTAACTGTTGTGGGAAATGATCAAGGCAAGATACATGAAAAGAAATAGGTTCTTGAAAACAAGTTTAGTCTCAAGGATCTTGGAGTTTTAAAATACTTCTTGGGTATTGAGGTGGCTCGAATGGGGGAGCGATTAGTACTGAGTCAAAGGAAATACGTGTTAGAGATTATCAAGGATTGCGGTTTAAAGGGTTGTCGTCCGAGTATGTTCCCTATGTTACAAAACATGAAACTAGGCAAACCCACATGGAGCGACAAGACCGGACATCGCCTATTCCATCAATGTACTAAGCCAGTTTGTTGTTGATCCTAGGCAAACCCACATGGAGGCAGTAACAAGAGTTCTTCGATATCTAAAGACGACACAGAGACAAGGGATCCTTATACCGAAAGATTGAGGTATGAGCCTTACCACGTATTGCGACTTTGAATGGTTAGGATGTCCATGTGACAACCGGTAAATCCGAGACATTATCTGTACATCTAATTAATCATGTTTTGCGCTAGTTAAGTGCATTAGACTTAATTATTGATTAATTGAGGCCAATAAGTCTATCAAAGTCTGGGTAAATGGATGTGAGTGTATTTGATAACCATTAGATATAATTTTAATGACCATCGGATTTTAAGTTCTAATATTTCGGCCACTTCTATTTAGATGTTTAAGTTTTATATGTATTTGAAAAAAAAAACTTCTATATTATAGGACAGGTGGGTATGGTTTTTATATCTCGCCGAGGGCCCATTTTTAACACTTTTGGAGACAGCCTGTAGTGTATACAAGGCGTATGAGTCATGTAGACCATATGACAAAGAAAAAAGGCTATACGGGCCATATATGATTATCAATGGTCACATCAGCCATTCTTGGTGAAAACATTAATACATTATACAAGCATATGATTTAGCCCTCATACGATCCCAACACCATTTTTCATCTTGTCATACAACCCATATGACTATTTTCGCTATCTTATATGACTCACATGATCACTTTTACTATGTCATACAACTCACATGATCATTTTCAACATGTTATACGACTCATACAACCATTTTCATAATATCATATAAATCACATGGCTCATTTATGAAATCTTGTAATGTATCGTTCTTGTTTCTTTTAACTATCTCCTTTTATAATTAAATAATTCACAAGTTGAATGTAATTTTCTTGACTATCTTTGCATCCTAACTCTATATATATTACATCTCTGAAATTTTAAAACTCCATAATTTTCTTTTTAAATATATTGGATGAAAATTATTGACAAGAAAATTATCGAGTTTTAAAACTTAACTTTTGGATGAAAAAGACAAAAAAAATCTTAAATCTTACAGACGATTTTGGCAAAAATATTAGACGCTTAGATGAAAATGGCAAAAAAATCTCAAAAGTGAATAATAATCTGGTACAAAAAGATTGTTTTAGATGAAAATAACAAATATACCTAAACCTCAGGATGATTTTGACATTTTACTCATTATAAAATATCTTTTCTAAGACCATGCGTAGTGGTAAGGGTGAATAATGCCTCCACACTTGGGCGTTTTCCGTCATGTGGCAGTCCAGTCAGCAAGGGGCATTATTGGGCGTTTTTCTAAAATGGGTATAGTGGGGATGTGAGTATTATCTTAAAATGGGTGTAAAGAATTAAATAAAAAACAAACTAACCAAAAAAGAGGATTGCCCAAGAAAAAGAGGATACATCTGATTGGCCAACCAATTTGCTATTTAGCGTGATTCAAAGCACGCCTAGAGGGCATTTTTGCTAAATCACGCTCAATCACACCATGAGGGGTGTGGGGAAGCGTTTTGGGCGTGTTTGAAGGAGAATCACGCGAGATCACATGTGACTACGCATGGTTTAAACGATAATGAAGATGTTTCCGAGTTGAGTCAACGTTGCAAACTCCAAAAGTGTGTCACCTCCCTTTCATGGTCAAATACGACACCTACCATCTTTCTCTCTCTAAAACTTTGACAATTGAGAAACTTTCGCTTTTGACTTTTGAGTTTCTCAACATACATTACATACATTCATTGTTCATACCCCCTCTTCCTCTTCATTTCTTTCTTTCTGGTGCTCTCAAACTCTCGCTCATCAATAAATGCTACAATACCTTGCAGAATTCAATTAAGTAGCAATTATTCAAGGTAATTTTGCTTCATTTCCTCTGAATTATGTTCATTCTGTGATTATGATTTTCAAGTAATTAGTGCATTGACTATTGCTGATGGAAGTTATAATAGTACCGCATAGATGATCCTTTGTCATATGTTAGTATAAGGAAATGATTTGGTGATCTTCAGAGTTGTGTTATGTTTGTATCCATGTTTATTGTTGTCACATAGTGCAACATGAAGGAACTCGTTAGAAGGTGTCCCGAGCTATGCCTTAAAAAGCGCGCCTCACGGTGATCCTTGAAGTGATCGCCGATCGGGGTACATGAGGCGCACTCTTGTACTTTTTACGCTTCTTTAGGCACCGGAAACAACCTCTCTATTCCTAGAGTAGAGGTCAGGATATCTACATTTTACCCTCCTCGGACCCTATCTTAGCAATGCTATTCGTGGGATTTATTAAATTATATGGGTTATATGTATATTAGCTGACCCGGAGGAGGGGAAGAGTGGGACTGCCCAGGGCCCGAATTATGTTAATTTATATATTTCAAGGTTTTGGGTGTATTTTTCTTTTATAAAACAAATATGTTTATGGACTCATTTTTCTACTTTTGGGGATTCGCGGGGACGGCCTGATTATTAAAATAGAGGTTTTACTATCTAAATTTTGTGTGTTCAAGCATTAACATTGATACATTGTAGTAAATATCATCTAAAACTAAATTATAAATATTATATAAATACCTAGCGCCTCATGGATGGTCAATGGCAGGGGCGGAACCAGAGGGGGGTCAAGAGGGTCCGTTGACCCTCCGATCACGGCAACTTTTTGAATTTTTATTTATAAATTCTGAGTTTTTGAAGAACAAACTTAGAGATGGACCCCCTAATTTGAACCAGTATAGAATATAAGCTTATGATGACCCCCTAACTAAATCGTTCTGGTTCCGCCACTGGTCAATGGACGTGATGCGTAGGCCTTTGTCTCTTGCCTCGGCTCCAGGGATCCTATCGCCTAAATGTGCCTCGCACTTTTTAGAACAAAGGTATCGAGGTCACACCCTTGGACACCCTCTGATGGTCAAATCAGTACCAAGGCCATAATAACTATATATCAATGTATATGTTATGTACATATGTATATGCGGTTAGAGAGAGGATAGTAGATACCATGCTAAAGATGGAGGGAAGGAAGTTCTTTTGAGGGGAGGGTTATGTGGGCCCGGATCCCAAATGGGCCTAAGCTCAGGCTTTAAGCCCGATCCAGACAGGTCATCAACTACAGTTGTAGTTTGCAAGTTACAAAATTTGATTGTTGATTCATTTTCAGCTGAAACATTAGGAAATCAGTTTAATACCCCTCTTTCTTTGCGTCTTTAGCTTCATATTCTGATATTCTACAGAATTTGATTGTTTTTTTACAGGTTGCGCGCGTTATAATGGCCGGGAACTGGGATGAAAGTCATGAAATCGGTAGCCAATCAGATGACAGCTTTCAATATGAAAAACTACACATAGAGCCTATTTACGATGCGTTCATATGCCCTCTTTCAAAACAAGTAATGACAGACCCTGTAACGATCGAAAACGGGCAAACATTTGAACGTGCAGCCATTCAAAACTGGTTCAACGAATGTAAAGAAAGCAACAGGAAACTGGTTTGCCCTATGACATTAAAAGAACTAAAAACAACTGATATGAATCCAAGTATTGCTTTGAGGAACACAATTGAAGAATGGAGTGCTAGAAATGAAGCTGTTCAGTTTGACATGGCCCGGGTATCGTTGAATCTTAGTTGTCCTGAGACGGATATCTTGCGTGCTCTAAGATTCGTTCAACGTATTTGCCAACAAAGTGTTTCAAATAAGCATATTATTAGGAATTCTGAGCTGATTCCGATGATTGTTGATATGTTGAAGAGCAGTAGTCGTAGAGTCAGGTGTAGAACTTTGAAGACTCTTCGAGTTGTGGTGGAAGATGATGACGATAATAAGGTATTTAAACATCTATTCTTTTTTCACTTGCATATCAATCCAATACTCAACCTCTAAATAATTAGCGTCACAAATCTATCGAGAAATTTGCGGGTTTGATTTTAGTAATAACAGATCCGGGTCGACCCGCGAACATGGCGATTTAACTGGTTGGGTATTTTATGCCAATAGTTAAACGTTAAAAGCGAACTTGATATAAGGTTTTATAATTTACATGTAATTAGTATAATTTATATTTTTGGTTGTACATTTGTAATTTCAAAGTAATAATATTAAAAACTTTAAAAAGAAAAAAATCGGGTGGGTTAAATGGGTCATGTTCGTGTCAACCTGTGAATATTAGCGTCGTGGTCTCTGTTTTTTGTCTAACGCAAATTTTGTGTTCGTGTTGGGCTAGGCCCGCCAACTCGCGAACACGACCTGTTTAGCACACCATTATATAATTTATACATCATCATTTAGTTCTTATTGCATAAAAACGGCAGTTGGGTAGCCGTCTTTGTTTAACTTTAGTAAATTTTTGTTTAAGGTAACCTAATCAGGTCAATGGAAAGCCAACACGGTCAGACTTGCATGCAACATCGTCTTTTTAACTGATGATAGTTCTCTTTTCTTGCAGGAAATAATGGCTGAAGGGGATAACGTGCGCACAGTAGTCAAATTCTTGTCTCATGAAAAGTCAAAAGAGAGAGAAGATGCTGTCTCCTTGCTCTTTGAGCTCTCAAAGTTGGAATCTTTATGTGATAAAATCGGATCTGTTAATGGTGCAATTCTCATGTTAGTTGGAATGACAAGTAGTAAATCTGAAAATCTGTTGACAGTTGAGATGGCAGATAAAACTTTGGAAAATTTGGAGAAGAATGAGAATAATGTGAGGCAAATGGCTGAAAATGGCAGATTGCAGCCTCTTTTGACACTTATACTTGAAGGTATTTGCATCGAGTTCTATACTTCAACTAGTTGCTAATTTGTTATATTTTGAGGTGGCCACTTGGACCCGTTTGTGAACAAACGGGTCAACCCTAGTCTAAGTTGTTACAACTGATGCAGAGCGGAAGCAGAAAGAAACAAAGAAAATAGTCTTATATAATATTGAATGCACAGACTATTGCATCAAGCTAATTGACTTGCTACATAAATGCGTAAATTACTCAAATCAAAGATTCATGTGTTTTTTATTATATAAAAGGAACCATACCAAAACTCATAAAATTGGGAAAAACCGTTGAATTCAAAATCGGGGCCCTAGGGTTGGGCCTGTCGTTTGATCGGGCCCGTTTGAAACGTTTCTGTCTAGTATATATGGGGCTTGTAAATCTAAACAGAGCGAATGTCATGCCTGTTTTAAGTTGGGCTTTTTCTAGCCCATTTGTCCACACGGATGGTCCATGTGGTTAACCAAAATTTTGGATTTAGTCCCTAGTTTTCTTAAAGTACACGGATCGTCCCTGTGGTTTGCACTTTGTAATGCATTTAGTTCTCAACTTTTGCCAAAAGTGCATGGATGGTCCCGGCGGTATGTACTTTATAACGCACTTTGTCACAAAAACGTTGGGGACTAAATGCGTTACAAAGTGCAAACCACAGGGACTATCTGTGTACTTTTGGCAAAACTTGGGGACTAAATACGTTATAAAGTGCAAACCACAGGGACCATCCATGTACTTACTCTTATCCAATTGCTTCTAGTATGAGTCTGTCATCTTTTGGAGACAAATTATGAGATTATGCTTGTATTTGATAAGTGTCAAACTAGACCTCTAATGCACAAAATTTTAACCACTTGGATGCTTGCAGGTTCTCCAGAAACCAAACTATCCATGGCTTCATACCTCGGCGAGCTGGCTCTAAGCAACGATGTAAAAGTCTTGGTGGCTCGAACCGTTGGTTCATCATTAATCAACCTCATGAAAAGTGGTAACATGGAGTCTCGAGAAGCGGCTCTAAAAGCCCTGAACCAAGTCTCATCATGTGACCCAAGTGCCAAAATATTGGTTGATGAAGGTATACTTTCACCGCTAGTCCAACACCTTTTTTCGGGCCAGAACCAGCTCCCAATGCGACTCAAAGAAATCTCCGCTACGATACTCGCAAACATTGTAACCTCGGATTGCGAATTTGACTCGATCCCCGTGGGCCCCAACAACCAGACCTTTGTGTCGGAATACATAATACATAACCTACTCCATTTGATCAGTAACACCGGGCCCGCAATCGAAGGCAAACTGTTACAAGTCCTTGTTGGGCTCACCAGCTCTCCGGCTACATTGACCGGTGTCGTGTCTGCTATCAAAAGCTCAGGTGCTATTAACGGGCTAGTGCAGTTCGTTGAAGCCCCACAGCAAGATCTCCGTTTGGCTTCGATTAAACTTCTACAAAATCTTTCACCAAACATGGGTCAAGAACTGGCCAGTTCGTTACGTGGGACTGCGGGCCAGCTCAGCGGGTTAATAAAAGTAATTGCGGAAAACATTGCAAGTACAGAAGAACAAGCGGCAGCAGTTGGGATCCTAGCAGATCTCCCCGAAGAAGATATAGGCCTAACACGTCAACTGCTCGATGAAGGTGCGTTCGAAATGATGATTTCGAGAATCAGAATGATTCGACAAGGAGAACCAAGAAGAAGCCGGTTTGTAACACCGTATTTAGAAGGGCTTGTCGGGGTACTTTCAAGGATTACATTTGTGTTACCCAACGAGCCGAAAGCCGTCTCTTTGTGTCGGGATCATGATCTTACGGGGTTATTCACCGAACTCCTTCAACAAAGCGGGCTCGATAAAGTGCAGATGGTCTCGGCTTATGCTTTGGAGAATCTATCTCAAGAATCCAAAAACCTGACCAAACTTCCGGAGATCCCTGAACCGGGGTTCTGTGGGTCGATCTTTCCTTGTTTTAGTACACAACCGGTGATGACGGGTTTATGTCGGGTTCATCGTGGCTCGTGTTCACAAAGGGATACTTTTTGTTTGTTAGAAGGACCGGCATTACCGAGACTGGTGGCTCTTTTAGATCATGCAGATGTGAAGGTGGTTGAAGCGTCTTTAGCTGCATTGTCAACTTTATTAGACGACGGTGTGAATATAGAAGGAGGGGTGGCGGTTTTATGCGAGGTGGAAGGGATTAAACCGGTTCTTGATGTTTTACTCGAGAAACAAACTGAGAATTTAGGAAGGCGAGCGGTTTGGGTGGTGGAAAGACTTTTAAGGACGGATGATATTGCCTATGAGGTGTCGGGTGATCCTAACGTTAGCACTGCACTCGTGGATGCATTCCACAATGGTGACTATAGTACACGTCAGATTGCGGAACGTGCCCTGAGACACATTGATAAGATTCCTAACTTCTCAGAAATCTTTCCCAACGCGTAATCACACGGTCCTTGGGGGGTTTATTGTACAATAAGAGGTTTTTGTATCATAT
Source organism: Helianthus annuus (assembly GCF_002127325.2). Lineage (NCBI taxonomy): Eukaryota > Viridiplantae > Streptophyta > Magnoliopsida > Asterales > Asteraceae > Helianthus > Helianthus annuus. The sequence goes on along the minus strand of NC_035440.2, from coordinate 18,504,420 downwards.
TGTTTTCGTTACACTATGTGTGATGAAAATTTTACTCAAACATCAGCTCGTAAATGACGATGATTCAAGAGCAATTAAGAATGATGATAGGAAGAAAATGATAATGATTTAAGAGCCGTTTTGGTAGTTTATTTTGCATTTATAGTGTATATAGATGTGTATTATGTATAATAGATTTTGTAAGCATTTAAATGAACTGTGTAAGTTATAGTAATGTAAAGTTAATGAATTGGTATATGTTTTGTAACAGTATTTAGTTGCAGTGCTAGGTGATGGTGAGAATGTCGTCGTAGAGTCTGCAAAAGAAAGAACATCGTTAGCTTCATCAGGGGTTATCGTGACCTGATTGTGATGTGCGAGCAAGTATTTGATGTTTGTAGAGATGAAAGAGCAAGTGACACATCAAAATAAATACTTTTTACGGAGTACTTACATGTGGGTTTGTAAAGAGGTTTTTATAGTCGGTAATTGACATTAATGGCGTTTACTCTTCATACCTTATATGATATGTCCTTTATTTTGTCAATAATGATACTATAGCAAGTACAAGACATAGTTATGTGCTACAAGTCAACGTAAAACTTTGCTCGTGTTATCATGTAGCATTTAATACTCTCATGTGTTACTGTTGCACTTGCCCTGCATTTTGACTACGGACATCTTAATTTTTAGTCGATCAAAAATGGTTCATGGTTCAGATTTTGCAAGGTGTTCAATTGTCCATATATCATGATGGACCAGTCATTGAGGTAACGTTCGAACGAGTTTACCATATAATTTTATCCAATCACCGCACATATGCGTCATCCATAACCTCTTCACTTCCTCAGTTCCTTCACATATCTCCACATATCCTAAGTCTTCTAAATGCTAGAGATGGTTTCCAAAATCATTTATGATAGATATATGACATGCATGTTAGGGTGTAAGGGGTGCTCACCTAATAGGTGAGTCCCCTCTCTTACGCCCAACCAATACTCGTGTGCCACGTCAACTCCCCTCTTAAACTCCCCTAACACCCCAATTTGATGGCGGCACTCCCCTCTTAGGGGACTTGGTTTTTTATTAAAAAAAAAAAAAAACAACAACAATTTGATTGGTGGAAAAAATGGACCCCACACCCTCTCTCTTCAATCTTCATCGGTGAACAACACACGATTTCACTCCCCTAATTGCCTCACCTAAGGGATGGCGGCGGTGTTCCCCTTAGGTGAATGGGGTCACCGATTTCACTCACCGCTTACGCCCCTTACACCCTTATACTTTAATCTTTTACAAACCCAAATCATATTCTTTAGATGATAGACGAGGTATATTTCACAAGAGTCAATACTCAAGGGGACAGTTCTGAAATTCTCATTATCAACGAGGGGCAAATAGATAATTTCTAGAATTAATCCGACGTGTTCAGGCCCTACCGCCCTACGCCAGGTGTCTCTTTCCAATTGGTCGAAACACTCGTCTTCCACGTAGCAAAAATCTCCGGTCAGCGGTCAGTTTTTTAAATCTCAGTTCAACGAATAACCGACGGAGTGCGTGTTTGTGTGTAGGTTTTCGCCGGAGAGAAGAGTAGAAGATGGCGGTTGCGGTGGCGTTGCGACGCTTGATCTTCGTGACGACAATATTCGTCGCTTTATCGTTAGCTCATTCAATTCATGACAAATGCAGAGCTTGCAATGCCGTAGCTGTGAGTAATCGATTCGTTGTTCCGTTTTTGAAATTTCCGATCTGTTGTTGTGTTGTAGATCTAGTTCTTGCTTTTTGATGTGTGCGTGTTGAATGTTGATATATCTGGCTTTTTTATTGTATGATTGGAGAAAGTTTATTTGATTTTGTGGTTAGGTTAAAGGTTTTAGGTATAGGAAATTGACGAATTGATATGAATACATATAGGCAATTGAACATAATATAACAAATTATACAAAGTTTTGTGAAGTAAAAGGTAATTAACTTTTAATTCCTCAATTTTAGGTAAAAATAGTATGTGTTACCATTGGATTGATCCTTTTTTTTTGTGGTGAATTGAGTGATGTGAGCTATGATACAGACTTTAAACTGACTGGTTAGTGAGTTTTTAGCTGAAGATTGATGGAGATGTGTTCTGGTTGGAATTAAAGTTAGCTTTCATGATTTGTTTTGTTAAAATAAAGCTTATTACAGGTGATATAATGTACGTTTAAGGCGTCTTCTACCTAGGGCTGTCCAAAAAACTCGTGGCTTGGAGCTTGCTTGGATTTAGCTCGGATTATTTTACTTTTAATGTATTTTTTTTATATACTTTATAATATATTACAAAAAACTGATTATTATTTACATGTATTGATGAGTGTAATTGTATATCTATGGCATGTTTGAAGGTGGATTACCATGCTAATAAACTTATATTGTATTTCGTTGAAATTTGAAACTTATTTTGTGTTGTTGAACTTGATTTTCGCTTGTAATGTATTAGGTTGAACTCCTTTTGGATATGCTCTTTTAAACTATCGGATAATATTTTAGACTATTGAACTTTGAGAGCTATGTATTAATTTTTCTTTTTGAATTCGAGCCAAACCAAGCCAAGCCCGAGTTTAGATTTGCAGCTCGGTTTTAAATCCGAGCCGAGCCGGCTCAGTTTATAATCGAGCCAAGCCCGGCTCGGCTCGGCTCATGAACAGCCATACTTTTCTACTTGCTGATTAAATTATTTTTGTGGAAAATATTGGCATTTATGGACTGAAAGTTGAATTTAATATTTTGAATTGGTCAACTGGTTTACATTTTGTAGGAGGAGCTGGAACTTGAACTGATGAAGGTACACCTTTCTGCTTTCTTCCAAATGCATTGTTTTTCCTATCCTGAGAAGTGTTTTACTTTTACAATCTTGCTTCCAAAATCGCTTCCAAAAGAAATGAGAAAAATGAGAGTGGTGATGTAGAAGAAAAGATAATGATTTGGAACTATAAATGGGATTCTCATGTTAATTGGGTCACAGTAGAATAAATATAATTTACCTTGCACCTTGTGGTGGAAATAGAATTCCTTGGCCAGTGTTCAACATAAGTTCTAGTCTCTACCGGCTACACTATGTTTTTCTTTAAAAACCCCTTAGAGGTTTATAACATTGATGAATTCCGACGGACGGATGTCTTAACTTGCATAAGAGGATTATTACTGCTCACTTTATACTGATTTCTCAACTTACAATGGTTTTCATTTTCCTGTCCCAAAAAAGAAAGGAAGATGTTTTCATTTCTTGAACTGTTCTATATGAAAGTGTCAACCCTTTTATCCTATGTTTCTTTTCTATTTTTATTAATTTGTAATTTATCTTGTTCCAGGAGAAACCAAAAAACCATCTGGATATGAGACATCGATTGGACTCCAAAGGTCAACGTCAAGGAAAAGTGATAGATTACAAGTAAAAATTCAAAAAATGATTACATCTCTTTATCGGATATTTTACCCTTTGCATTACCGGCTACAGCTATAAAGTTTTGCACAGATGACTCAAAATTTGTTTACTAACTAACTTTCATTAAACAGAGTCAGTGAACTGAGAGTGGTTGACCTCCTGGATGGGCTTTGCGATAAGATGCAAGACTACACTCTTCAGAAGGTGAATGCTTAAACATATTATATATAAAATATTAATAAATGCTTAAATGTATCATATATTTATTATTAATAAATGCTTGGACATGTAATATAATAATACTGATAATGGGTGCTTTGTGATCATTTATGCAGGTGGATTCAACTAAAAAAATATGGATGAAAGTGGATGATTGGGATAACATCACTAGCAGTATGTATTGGTGACAACTTCCTTCAGTAAGCTTGTCTTATACAGTTTACTTTAGCTTAACAGGACCAAATTTATATTTGTATCTAGTGACTAAACTAACATGATTACTTATGTACATGCTTTATTTATTTACACAAACGGCCTCTTGTTGTATAAGTTTTTCATTTCATTTTGCAAATAAGCAAGAATCTTTTCTTCTGATGTGTAGATAAGCAAGAGTCGCGTGCTTACTCAAAGGAGATATCATCTTATTGTGGAAGGTGAGATTAGAAATCAATTCACCATAAGAATTTTAGTCTTAGTATGCTGTTTATGTGGAAAAATATACCAACCTGACTACTTTGTTTTGTATATCTATTGCAGATTACTCGAGGAAACCGAAGATGAGGTGAGTCAATGCTTTATAGAATTTGTTTGTCCCTAAGGGTTCAATCCATTTACCGGATCGGCGGATCCCACCATTGAAATAGCGTGCCAATTTTGATTCATTTACTTATTGAGTCGATTCACAGGTTGCATCATCTCTAGTGGGTCAAAGACTCAAAATCAAAAGATTAGTCAGTCAACTGGATTGAATGATTCAAATAGGTTAAAAATATTCAAAAGTTTATTTATATGTATAAAACTTCTTGACTCATTTTACTCCATAAATTAAATTATTGTTGAACCAATTTAAAAGTTGTAATCATAATTTAACACCCTTTTTCTAAATAAATTTTGAACAAACGATGTTATGCGTCAATATTGCCAGACCGTATAAAAAATTTAGTCGACATGTCTTGACTTGAAACATAAGATTTTTTTATTCTTATGTGCTTACTCATTTGTTGCGGTATTTAACCACAGTTGGCAGACTTGATAAAGAAAGGATCGGTTAAAGTAGGAGAAGTGAGCAAAGTTTTATGTCACGACCTTAGCAAACACTGCAACTCGTCAACAAGGTAACTTTCGAATCTTTAGCTGTACGATTCTATAACAGACCTGGGTTCTTTTTGTTTGTGTTCAGTTTTACACTTTATAATTTTATTAATACAGTGTATTTGCGATTAGAGATAAAATATAAACCAAAATCAACCTACTGCATGATGACTTGAAATAGAATCTGATGTCTTAACGTTTGACTGCAGTCATGACCATGAGTCAAGTCATGATGAAGATGATGAAATTCATGGAGAACTTTGAGAACCTGTGATCATTGAACTGTAATGCGAACTGCTTGTGAGAGGCGAAACCAAAGAACACTTACGAATTCCAAGCCACAGTGTGTAAGCTTTGAATCCATAGTACGAGTTCAATATATGAACAATTTAGACCGAAAAGAGTTTTACATCTTTGTAATATTTGTGTTTCAGTTAGTTAATCTAATCCCTTAATCTAAATTTGGTGCTTAACACATGCCATGCCTCGAAAACATGGTCTAGGGGTGGCAATTTTACCCATAACACTGATGCAAACATGACAAAAATAATCACATTTATCTTAGATGATTAATAAACGAGTCCTGTTCAGGTTCACCTATTTAATTAAACGCCCATGTTCGGGTTGACCGCTTTAATAAAAAGATCATATTTGGGTTAACCTGTTTAGCCTAGATAATTAAATATATCGAATTGTCGACCCGCTAAGTAGTTTAAATAAACAACTCGACCTGCCAAACACATTTACCACTTGATTACTATCCGCCAAATCGTTACACATTTAAATAGATGGGTTAAACGGGTCGCGGGTCGCGTTTAGGTAACATGAATTTAAGTGTGTCTAGGTTAGGTTTGATGTTTTTGGCACGAATAGAAGTTTTAACAATTCAAACCTCCAATCGGAAACCTGTCAACTTACCAATCCGACATGATTGAGACCCTATTTGATATCACATTTTTCCCGAAACAAGTACACAAAGGTCGCTAATTTCCATCATATTTTCCTGAAACAAGTACATAAGCATTATAAACACAGATTTTTATAAATTACCATCTAAAATGCCCTTAAGAAAGTTTAAGCCTTCTGAAGAAATACCCCTCCTATGTCCGATTTGTGATTGAATCTCAATCCAAGGTGGTGGATCTGGAGAAAAACATATCACAATTACCGTCAAATTATCACACGTACTCCGTTTAAGTGCTTCACGAACGAGCTCTCTCGAGCATCTTTCCGGGTCGTTATGAATCATTAATTCTTTTCGGGCTATTGTCACAGCACATTGACTGCTCATGACATCCCACAGTCCATCACACCCCATTATAAGAAACTCATCATCTTCCATCAATAAAATTTCTTGCAACTCCGGCTCGGCACTTAACGGGCAAGCAGAGCCTTTCGGGCCTTTCATGTGCCAGTCTCCAAGAGCTCGGGCCACCGATAATTGACCATTTAAGTACCCGTCATAAATCACACCACCGAGCTGTTCAATTCTATGCCTCTCTGATAAACTATTAGGTTTGTGGTCGTTCGATAATTCTATTGCTTTGCCTCGTTTTCCTAAAACGGCCCGACAATCACCGGCATTTGCAACTACCATCATCCTGAACGGAAATAAAAAAAAAACATCGGGATTTATTTTTGTAAATATGCATGGGTAAATGAAAACAAGAAGCTCACCGACCTTCCAAATACAAGAGTGGTCAATGCAGTGGTTCCCGAAGATATATCAACAGAACTGTTTTCTGCAAATGCTTGATCGGCTTTTATGTATGCATTTCTTATCGCCTTCTTCAAGCAGCCCGGAAACTGCGGGTCCTCAATTATGAACTTCAATATGTTCTTTCTAACATACGATGCAGCATCGGTTCCACCATGCCCATCAAAAACCTGTTGGCGTCAAATCACAACCGTTGATATTTAAGGGCATATATATGTAATTAAAAATCACAACCATTGATTTATATGCATACCCCATAGAAAGCTCCAACGGGAGGTAAACCTTCTATCGTGTCTAAATGTTCTAGAAGATCGTCTATACATATATGTTCATCTTCCATGTATTCCTTCGGCCCTTTCTCCGCACAACTTCCTGATCGAATCATCATCGGCATATATTCAGATTCCCCAACAATCCCAAGGTCAAAGTCCTTACAAATTACTTAAAAAAGTCAACAAATGACAACATGAAAAAAAAAAAAAAAACTAAAAAACTTGACAACAAAATATCAAAGCTTTCAATCAAGTCTCAAATTTATATGATTTATATACCGGATTTGCAGGCGGCAGCAGCGTAGCAGTGCTCACGCTATGGCGAACAACCGACATATGTCTTGGCGGTTTTCCAACTTCCAGTTGATCCAACTGGTCTGAATTCTTTAATCTTTCTTCTTCCACCCCAGAAGTGATATTAATATTAATATTATTATTCTTAAAATCATCTTCTTCTACAATCACACATGATGGTGTAACACCAGTTCCACCAGCCATACTTTATTTTGGTACATAAAAAGTAACAAACTTGTGCCTAACAGTCCACCTTAAAATCATCAAAAACTAACTAACCATAGTAACAATAAAAATAATAATAAAAGCTTCAACTTTCTCTTTAAAAATTCATTGCAAGTCCAGTAATCTTCACAAAACCCTTGATCATGGCATAAATGATTAACCTAGATAGTGAAAGCAAAAATGAAATTTTTTGGTGAGATTGTCACATATAAGGACCTAAATCTATGACTATAATTGGGCAGAATAATAGATATGGTGAAGAGAAATTGCTCACAAGTTGATTCTGATGCTTTTGTGGGTTGCAAATGTCACCCAATTTTGGTAACCCTAAAAGAAAAGAAAGCACTACTTGAAATGGAAATCAATCAGAAAGAAAGGGTAAATTGCTAAAAGGTGTTTATTTATGAAAAGGACAGGTTACAATTAGACCCCCTAAACTTCATGGAGTATTTGTTTTAGTACCCCTCAAAGATGGTTTATTTGACTTTTAATGTATGGTTTAGTAACTTATGATGGATGGAAGTAGATCCATATTGAATGAATGTTTTCATTATTAAGTATAGTTAATGTGTGAGATTAAATATATTATTAATATAATATTTAATCTTTTAGCTATTATAATTATTTATATTATATAGATCAAAATATATTAATAACCTATTAATAATTAGTTGGTAATTGTTGATGGACCATATTACCCTTATTAACTAATTAGGTTTCCTCTTGGGTGTATATATAAGGAGATCATTAGAGAGTTTAAGTGTTAGACAATTACACAATTCACACAACCCTCATAACATCAAATCGGCTCTCTCTCCCAACCGATTTTTCCCTTGTTTCGGTTTCATCACCATCATAACTTTACACTATAAGGAGGAACCAGATCATCCTGACAATCATGTCGAACTCAATGGCTGCATCTCTGACTGGATATTCTGCTGGCCTGTCTGCTGTAACAGGTATGTAATTCATGTTTTCCATAATGTTTAAACAGAACTGATCAACATGTGGTATCAGAGCAGATGTTGATAAATCAGTTCTGTTTTCGTATCCATTATTCTGGGATCATAATCTGGAAAACAGAAAATTTTTAATCCTTAAAGATCTTGGCTGTTTTCGTTTTTTTATTTTGAGCCGAAATCATTGTTTGAGTAAAGGGTGGTTTATTATGTCACTCGAAATCATTATGGGTAAATTGATATCCGAAATCTGTTAATAAAAATCTTAAAATTCAGGTTTCGGATCCCAGAATTATATTTTAATTTTTTAGGGTTCATCATATTGTTCTAAGAAAACTCGAAAATTCATTAAGTTTTGGAATATAATTCGGATTAGTGGGTGTTTTTTACTATGTTGATCTTAATTTTATCTATTAAAGTTTCCGAAAACTGTTAAAGAGATAATCAGTTATTATTTTCGAAATCTTTTGATAATTTAGATCAGCAATAAAACAGGAAACACTATCCCACAATCCCTAAAATTTCGAGTTTTCAGTTATCATCACAAAACAGCTGTTAACAGGGATTTGAGACCATCAGACTGCGAATCGAGACCATCAGATCTCGACTCGAGACCACAAGGTCTCGACTCAAAATCATAAGGACTCTCAAATCTTTACAACTCGAGACAAGGGTCTCGACTCGAGACCATAAGGTCATAACTCGAGACCATAAGGTTGCGACTCGAGACCATAAAGCTACAACTCGAGACCAAGGTTGCGACTCGAGAACATAAGGTCATAACTCGAGACCATAAGGTTGCGACTCGAGACCATAAGGCTACAACTCGAGACTAAGGTTGCGACTCGAGACCTCATAACTAACTCGAGATCTCATAACGCAGTCGAGACCTAACTCGAGACCTGACTCGAGACCCCATTACCTTAGGCTGTTTCATGTGAACTAAATTTCAGCTCGGGGCTCCGCCCCTAACAGGTGGTTTGCTATTTAATACTTGGTTTTGTTAACACTTAATTAACTAAATCAGAATCAGATAATTTTTACAAAACCAAAATATCTTAACTTAAATGAGCTTCTGATGTATTAATTCTGGCCAAAGCTGATTTAATACATCTATTTATTGTTCAAGTATTATAAAAGGCTATGTTGAGTATGCATTGCAAACGTGAAATGTCTTAATTCTGGCCAAAGCTGATTTAATTCATTTATGTTTAGCATGCTTGACAAGTGCATAACTAAAGTGATTGTCTCATTTCTGGCCAAAGCTGATTTGTCACGATTACTTTGCACACATACTTAAATGATTACACTTCTGGCCAAAGCTGATTTGTCTTCGTTTAAGTAGAATTTTACTAAGTCTATTATTTTGATGTTAGTAATAGACATTATCACAGCTTCATAATTAAAATGGTCATTATTTATGCCTGCCTTAGTATAACATGCCCTTAGATCACATTAGGACTTCTTTCTTAGTATCATAACTTGCTCATCTTATTTCCACTATCAGCACCCAATTGCGGGATTCCACCTTTGACTGGTGATAACTTTGCTGAATGGAAGGATGCCCTCATGCTTACACTAGGATTGCTAGACTTCGATTATGCCCTTAGAGAGAATAAGCCAGCAGACCTTACTACTTAAAGTACTGCTGCTGATCAGATAGTTCATGAAAAATGGACTAGATGTAACCGCATGTCTCTCATGGTCATGAAGCAATCCATTCACAATGCTATTAGAGGCGCCATTCCTGATTCTGAAGATGCTAAAACCTACCTGGCTTCTGTGGAGGCTCAATTTAAGGGAACATCAAAAGCACACGCTATGTTCACTTCATCATCACTTCGCTTCATTCGTCCTATGAAGCATTCAAGATCAATTACAACACTCAGAAGGAAAAATGGACGATGAGTGAGCTGGTCGCTATGTGCGTACAGGAGGAAGAGCGTATGAAGATGGATCGCACTACTGATGTTGCCAACTTCACAACCTCCAACTCTAAGAAGAGGAAGCACAATCATCAAAGAAAGGATGCTTCCAAAGTCCAAAAGCCCAATCCTAATACAAGTGCACCTTCCAGCTCTAAGAGCTCCTTAGGCAAACCCTATTGCAAGTTCTGTAAGAAAACAGGACATAAGCAAAAGGAATGCCCTGATTTCAAGGAGTGGCTGGCTAAGAAAGGTAACGATTTTTTCATGGTACTTGAGTCCTTTAATTTAAATGTTCCTGCTAATTCTTGGTGGTTTGATTCTGGTTCTATGGTTCATGTAACTAACTCTACTCAGGGATTCCTTTCAATCCGGAAGCTGGGAAGAAACCAATGAACACTTAAAGTTGGGGATGATCGGGAATTAGAAGTGAAGGCCATAGGAACATTACATTATTTTTGAAAACTGGTTTATGTATTAAACTTTATGATACCTTATATGTTCCTGAGGTAACTTGGAACCTTGTATCAGGACCAAAGTTAGACATGGACGGTTTTGTGGTTTCTCATGGTCATCGCAAACTCTCTATTCTCTATGATTCCGTTGTTTATGGTACTGGCATTCTGGATGGTGGTTTCTATAGATTAGAACTAGATGATAATTTTTCTAAATCTTTGTTGTCATATAATATTAATGAATCACTCACAAAGATGAAACAGATTCGAGACTTAGAGACTTCATCCATGTTGTGGCATCAACGTTTAGGCCACATCTCAAGAGAACGATTAAATCGTCTCATAAAGGATGAAGTCTTACCTCCTCTCGATTTCACTGATTTTGGAACATGTGTCAAATGTCTTAAAGGCAAAATGACATCAGCGAATAAGAAAGGTGCCATTAGGAGCTCTAATTTATTAGAACTCATTCACACTGATATTAGTGGTCCCTATCAAATCGCTGGCATCACAGGACATACTTCATTTATCACTTTCATTGATGATTATTCTCGTTACATGTACTTGTATCTTATTAAGGAAAAGTCTGAATCTCTTACAACTTTTAAAGATTATAAAGCTGAAGTTGAAAAGCAATTAGATCGTCAGATTAAAGTGGTGAGATCAGACAGAGGCGGTGAATATTATGGAAGACATACTGATGTGGGTCAAGCTCCTGGTCCATTTTATGAGTTTTGTAAGGGCCAGGGGATTGTGAACCAATACACCATGCCTGGTACACCTCAGCAGAATGGTGTCGCTGAACGAAGAAATCGTACCCTTATGAACATGGTGCGCAGTATGTTAGCCTACACTAATTTACCATTATTCCTCTGGACTGAAGCATTAAAAGCAGCTGTTCATATACTCAATAGAGTTCCTTCTAAGTCTGTCCCTAAAACTCCTTATGAACTTTGGACAGGAATGAAACCGAGTCTTAAATATATGAAAGTATGGGGCTGCATTGCTGAAGCAAAACTCTATAATCCTTTCCGAAGGAAACTTGACCCTAAAACAGTTACCTGTTTCTTTACCGGTATCCTGATTATTCAAAGGGTTATCATTTCTATTGTCCTTCCCATGTCTCCCGTATTGTTGAAACCAAGCGTGCTGCGTTCCTGGAGGATTTCAAGGTCAGTGGGAGCAGTACCAACCCTTACGAAGAATTGCAAGAAGTACAAGACGCGGGGGGGGGGGGGACTCGTCGCTTACCGTTACTCCGTTTACTCCTCTTGTACCCCATGCAACTGCACTTGAAGCCACTTCACAAATTCCATCTCCACAACCAGAACCCATTATACCTCATAACGAAGGCACATCAAACACTCAAAACCAAGACAACGTTGAACCCGATAATCAACTCAGGAGGTCATCTAGGCAAAGACGGCCTACTAATTGGGATGATTATGTTACCTACCCGACTGAAATGGATGCTGGAAAGCTCAATGATCCTATCTCTTATAATGAAGCCATTAGCAGTGATCAGTCTTCTGAATGGAACAAAGCAATGATTGATGAGCTTGAATCCATGAAGAAAAATGACGTTTGGGATTTGGTCGAATTACCCAACGGTGTCAAACCTGTAGGTTGTAAATGGGTGTTCAAAACAAAACTGGATCCGAATGGGAACGTTGAACGCTACAAAGCGAGATTGGTTGCAAAGGGCTACACTCAGAAAGAGGGAATTGATTATCAAGAGACGTTTTCACCTGTCTCTCGTAAAGATTCATTAAGGATCGTTATGGCCCTAGTAGCTCATTTTGATTTAGAGCTACATCAGATGGACGTCAAAACTGCTTTCCTTAACGGAGACTTAGACGAAGATGTTTACATGAAACAACCTGAAGGCTTCAAACCTGAAGGTCAAGAGCATCTAGTCTGTAAGTTGAAGAAATCCATTTATGGGTTAAAACAAGCATCACGTCAATGGTACCTCAAGTTTGATGAAGTCATGAAGAGGCAAGGTTTTATGAAGAATCAAGTGGATCAATGCACCTACCTCAAGATGAGTGCGAGTAACTTTACTATACTTGTCCTTTACGTAGATGATATTCTATTGGCAAGTAATAGTTTAGACATGTTGCATGAGTCGAAGCGATTACTCTCACATAACTTCGACATGAAGGATCTCGGAGATGCTTCTTACGTCATTGGCATCGAAATTCACCGAGATAGACACAAAGGGATCTTAGGATTATCTCAAAAGACTTACATAGATCGTGTCCTTACACGTTCCAACATGCAACAGTGCAAACCCTCCGTCGCTCCAGTAGTTAAGGGAGATGTTTTCGGTTCATTCCAGTGTCCGACAACAGAGGTTGAAAAGGAGCAAATGAGCCAGATACCTTACGCGTCAGTAGTCGGGAGCCTGATGTATGCTCAAGTCTGTACTCGCCCAGATATCGCTATATTGCTGGAATGCTAGGCCGTTATCAGACTAATCTTGGCCTAGATCACTGGAAAGCCGCTAAGGAGGTCCTTAGATATCTGCAAGGGACGAAAGACTATAAACTGACATATAGAAGAAGTGATTACTTAGAAGTGGTAGGTTATTCTGATTCTGACTTTGCCAAATGCAAAGATGACAAGAAATCCACTTCGGGCTACATCTTTATGTTAGCAGGCGGACCTATCTCATGGAAGAGTCATAAACAACAGTTAACTACAACTTCCACAATGATGGCAGAATACATTGTTGTTTACAACGCAACCTGTCATGGAATGTTGCTTAGAAATCTGATCACTGGACTCAAAATCGTTAATTCCATTTGTAGACCATTGAAGCTTTACTGTGATAACTCAGCTGCAGTTAGTTTCTCGAACAGTAACAGTTCGACTGGAGCTGGTTTATATCTCGATACAAAATATTTGTTCGTACGTGAACGAGTTGAGGAAAATAATCTTTGTATTGAGTATATTAGTACTAAAGATATGCTTGCCGATCCGATGACTAAAGGTCTCCCACCTAAAGTTTTCGAAGAACATGTATCGAATATGGGACTTACTAAAGACCTTATTTAATGGCATATTGTACTAGCTTATGTTTTAATTAATGAAATTTCCTCAGTTTGATTTTGTATGTCTCTAACATATGTTCTGCCGGTGTAAAGACATATAGACAAATATAAATACAAATCAGACGCTAAAGGGCTTATGCGTATTTTGATCATAACTGTTAGGTTTTAAACTGAGGCTATAGTATGACTAATGGGGGTCCTGAGTCGAATGATGATTCAACGGCTGTATTTCTCTGCTATAGTTCTTGGTTTAAGGCTAAAATGAGTGTTAACTCCTGGCCAGGCTCATCTAATACTCATGATAAATGATTACTCGGCTAAGTGGGAGAATGTGAGATTAAATATATTATTAATATAATATTTAATCTTTTAGCCATTATAATCATTTATATTATATAGATCAAAATATATTAATAACCTATTAATAATTAGTTGGTAATTGTTGATGGACCATATTACCCTTATTAACTAATTAGGTTTCCTCTTGGGTGTATATATAAGGAGATCATTAGAGAGTTTAAGGGTTAGACAATTACACAATTCACACAACCCTCATAACATCAAATCGGCTCTCTCTCCCAACCGATTCTTGTAACGCTCTGCGTTTTTTATCTTTCTATTTATAGCTTTATGGGTTGTACCTTCTAATTTCAGTCAGTTGTACTCTCATTGTATCCTATTTATTCCCAAATTGTACTTCGAGACTTGAATCATAATGAAAAATGCATTGTTTTGATCATATACTTGTTTAAATTCTATGTATGATAAAACACTTGAAAGCACGTTAAACTATGTCAAACACGTAAAAACAATTGAAAGATATCCTAATCTCAGTCCTTGAATCAAGCGTTGCCAAGAGATTACCCTAAACCATACAAAAATCAGGAATTCGTATGCTAATTCGGTAAAATACCCAAAATTTGGGTTAAATCAAATAATTATAATATATATTAATATTTAATAAATAAATTCATATTAAATTAAATAAAGAAATAGTTGTTTTAAATAACTAGGTTAGAGTGTTTTTTTCAAAGAAAAGCACTACCATCATCGCTGTTCATAACTCGCATTGTTTAATTATTATACGCGACTTCTTCCTTTTCATTTCCTTTGAAAGTTACCGCCAAACAGACACCGACAAACCACCATTGACCTTTCCTTTTTTTCGTGATCGGGTTAATTTTGGCAAACATATTCGATCACATCAACCATTTCCTTTTCTTGATTGATTGCCAATCATACGAATCAATCACAAATCTAGTTCCGGATTTACGCAACTCATTCGACTCCTATAAATACCGTTCACCCTCATTCTCTCGAAACTCACACCACCCTCACTGACTCCCTCGAATCGGTTCTTTGACTCATCGCCGGAACTCTCAGCCGTCGCCGGAGAAGACAACCGGAGCACCAACCATCGCCGGAGTTTTACGTCGGAACCCGACTCGAACCGTTTTGGTACATACCTTCTTGTTCATTTCTTTTGCTTAAATCGTCTGTTGTTATTAGATTATCAATTGTGTGAAACAAGATACCAAGCAGTTAAGTATTATGTTATCAGGAAGAACATGACAATCGCTAGTTACTGATTTTATTAGCCTAAACGATTTTAACAACAAACAATCGGACAGTCCAGTGGTTGGGTTGGCTGTGTGCGGACCGGAGGTCAGGGGTTCGATCCCGACCCCTCTTTTTTTTTCGCTGCCTAATGGACTGGGTCTGGATGACGGGCTGGGCCGCCCTAATTGGGCCATTCCTTTGTTCTTTTTTTACTGTTATTATTATAATTATTATTATTATTATTATTATTATTATTATTACTATTATTAATAAATTCAGCTATTATTATTATTATTATTACATAATATCAGATTTATAATCAGAATCTATAATAATATTATTATCAGTAATATTAGTATATATAAAATCAGAATTTTTGTTATTATTAATATATATATTAATCACAATTTTTATTATTATGATCATTATTATTTTTAAATCAGAAATTTTATTATTATCACTATTATTATTATTTTTATTATTATCAGTGTTATTATTAATTATTGTTATCTTTAATATTATTCTATCATTATTTCACATAAATCACCATATTGGTAGTATTCTCAAATAATACTTGGTAATAGTGTATGATTAACTAGTTTAAATTACTATAACCTTTATAATTACCAATAATATTAACGTGTACCTCATATTATAAATAGAGTAATCTTCTTGCAATCTCTTGGATAATCTCAAACCTTTCTCATTTACCAAGAAAACGCAACGCAATCTAAGGTGAGTATACTCGATCCCATTTTCGTTTTAAACACATTTGGGTGCAACATGTATTCCATATTCAAATTACACAACACTTGAGTCTTGTTTTTAATCACACTCTATCCACATTTAAACATGAAAAATTTGATGCTTGTTAATCTCTTATGCTATGCAAGTTGAACGTGTTAATCTCAATGCCCTTGAGTCTTGGGGTATTGCGGTGTTGAACGATATTTGAACGATATTTGAACGATATTTGAACGATGTTGAACGATATTGAACGATATTGAACGACGTTGAACGATATTGAATGGCAAAGTAGTAACATGTATCATTTTATTCATGTTGGATATGAGCACATTTAAACATTTTATTCTACTATGCTATGTATCAGACTTGTATACTCGCCAACGTTTTTGTTGATTGTACTTTAATACATGTTGCAGGTTGTTAGACGAAGTGATCAAGAAAACAAGCTAGGATGAACCTAGAAACCCATTTTAGCAATTAAACAATGTTCGAATTTATGTTTACTAATTGGAACAATGTATTACTCTTTAGTTTTAATAAAACGATTTAATTCATATTGTCACACCCCAACCGATGGCGGAAACATCGGGATGAGACGAACAAATTGCTCAAAACAACATAAGGATAATAATAATAATAATAATAATAATAATAATAATAATAATAATAATAATAATAATAATAATAATAATAATAATAGGGTGTTAATACTAATAATAATAACCTTGATGTTTAATATGTGTTACATTAACAACGATAGTTTAATAATACTATTAATATTAGAAATAACAGAAATAATAATTAATAAGAGATGGCCCAATTTAAAATAAAAGCGATGGCCAACAAGCCGGCCCAAACAGCGGCCTTAACAAACACAGAAGCAAACCGCCACTCACAGGGTTCGAAGCCGTGACCTGCGTGACCACACACCAACACCAGTAGACTACATGTGCTGTTTGTGTTGTGTTTGGATTAATATTTCAGTTATACAATAACTAACTGTTATTTAAACTTGTAGTTAATATAATAAAAAAAGAATTAGTGTATATACTTGACAATTCTAATGAAACGAACATAGGCCTCTTTTCAAATTTTAAATTTTTATAATAATCTGCATGTAGTTAAATGATGGATCTTTTAGTATATCATTTGGCATTTTATTTTCTAAATAAGATATAAAAGAAACAAACATAGTATGTAGTCTTCTTTGTTTTAAATGGAACAACATCCCACTGTGAAGCAAGTTTTCCAACTTTAAGTTTGTTTGAATGCTTTATGATAAAAGAAATGGTTGCATTCTAGTAGGGGATTAAACGAAGTAAACCAGGGAAGAAGGAAGGTATACCGAAACAGTGATGACTCGTGTCGAGTTCCAACGTGAAACTTCTGCAGCGCCTTTCTTCTCCGGTGAGATTCCGGTGATCACTTCGTACTCCGGCGAGGTGCAAAGCTTCGACGGCGACTCGATGTTAACAAGGTGTGTTGAACGGGGTCGAACACAGATTTGCGAGTGGTAGTGGTTGCCGTGGTTGTTCGCGGCGGTGGTTTCGAAACAGAGAGGGTGTTTGTGAGTGGGTGGAAGGTGTCGGGATGTGTTGAGTGGGGTAAAACGGTTCGGGTTTTATAGCATGTTCGTGTCTCGAACTTATGGAAACAAGTTGAAGTTTCCGAAAAACAACAAGGTGATTGATTCCTGGTTTGTGGTTTAGATTCTTGATTGGTAGGATTGCCTTACTTTTGCCTAGTCTATAGTAGGTGTACTCTGATATCAGATTGGTATCAGAGCCATAACTATAGGGAATTAGGAAGATTGCTATACTTTTCCCTAGTCTATAGTAGGAGTACTCTGATACCAGATTGGTATGAGAGCCATAACTATAGGGAATTAGGAATGCCTTGCCTAGTCTATAGTTTAAGAGCTTATTCACTATGTGTTGCTTAAAACAACTTCCTTTCTATCTTCTTTGCTTCCCTCTACTTTCTTGGACTCTTAACATACATGCCTTTCCTAAGGCTAACACAATACACTTGGAGGCTTTGAAGACACTCATGTAACACAATCGAAACGATTCATCAAAATAGGGGTGATTCCCACATTTGGTGATGACTTTCACTCAGCTATACCTTGAATTTTGCACGAAATCTATCCTCAAGTTAGGAGTGATATCCAAATCTTGAAAGGGAATTTCCTGTTCATACTCTAGTGGACTCTTATCTTTTGATAACTACCAACCACGTTAGCGTACGATGTTATCAAGTTAGAGGTGAAACTCGCATCTTGTTTAACTAGTCCCACTCCTCGATTTTCGCTCTCGCCAAAGTTTCGATTTCCCAATCAATTAAGGACGTGTAGTAACTGGAAGGACAAATATCGTTAGTCGCTCCTCGATGAGAGTATTTATCTATTAGGCCAAAGCACGTTTCCTTAATTCGAGAAGGACTTCGATTTACTTTGGAAGTGTCGTATGTTACGTTCCGTGACAATCCATGTTTTACGATAAATCTCTTTTATGTTATCTCAATTTCTATGTGTTTTACATTGAGCGTTATCTTCATTTCAAGCTAGGAAGTCACAACTCACACTATTGTCGCAATCTAAAACAATTAATGTTATTCTCTCGTGAATAAATTAAATTTATTATGCTTTCATCATACATGTTACTATACGTGAAAAAAAAAATTCATTCATGTTATACTATGTGAAACACAATGTGAAATAAGGTGCTACATGTTACATGCATTAAACAATTTTTCTCAAATAATCATTATGATCAAAGTCTCATTCTCAATTCATTTTGAATTCATAGATGTCTTCATCTCGCCAACTTTCCAGCTCGTCCAGAAAGTCAAGGGTCAGCTCTCAAAAGAAGATGATGGCATTTATGGCCAAGCAGTTCGCTCGTCTTATCCCCAAAGTTGTGACTGAGATCCAAGCTTCCAACACCCCAAACTCTTCCATTGACTCAAAAGCTGCCCAACCTAAGCCCATTGCCTTCAACTACAAACATTTCGCCTCTTGCCACCCTAAGCCCTTCACTGGTAAAGAGGGTGTGACAGCTATGTTCGAATGGTTCGACAGCATAGAGGTCACATTTATCAACAGTGAATGTCCTGATGAGCTCAAGACACGTAGTGCTACTGGTGCCTTTCAAGCAAGAGCCCTAGAGTGGTGGACGAATGAAAGGAACATTCGTTTAAACGAATTGGCATATGCGTTGTCATGGGAAGAATTGAAGCAACTCATGATGGAGGAATTCTGCCCTCCTCATGAACAACAGAAGCTTGAGGAAGAGTTTTGGGCCCTCAAGCAAGTTGGAGACGATAACCTCGCGTATACCACCCGTTTCAAGCAGCTGAGCTTTATTGTACCCCACCTGGTTCTCACTGTTGATCGTATGATCAAAAAGTATATCCACGATTTACCCCCTACCATGAGAGACACCATCGAGGCAGCCCAGCTCGACAACATCGAGGCTGTCTATCGACTCGCAGCTAGCCTGAACAACAATCGCGTTCGTGATAAACAAATTGCAACACCTACCGGCTCCTCTAAGATAGCCAACCAAATCGTCCAACAATCAAGTGGTGGCGAGGGTAAGAAACACAAGTTTCAAGACCCTGGCTGCAATGCGGTTGTACCTGCTGCTAACCCAAACCCTGTTACACCAGAGAACACGAGTAAACCATACACTGGAATTCATCCCAAATGTACCACCTGCAACCGTCATCACCCTACCAACTCGAATTTATTGCACTATATGTAACCGTTTTGGCCACGATACCGCTTATTGTCTCACTAACCCTGCAAACAAAGTTAGAGCCTGTTTTAAGTGTGGAGACACAACCCACCTTCGCCCACACTGTCCTCTATAAAATCAAGAACGGCAACCAGCACCAAAAGGTCCAGCTCTCAATGCCAACCAAGCTCAAGATGCCAACACCTAATGGTAAAATCGTCACGATCAGCATTGTTCCTCAACATTCATGTTTCATTGAGCAACCATCATTTCGTTTCACCTTCGTTCAGCCTTCCTCTTAAAGATTTCGAGGACGAAATCTCCTAAAGTAGGGGAGACTGTAACGCTCTGCGTTTTTGATCTTTCTATTTATAGCTTTATGGGTTGTACCTTCTAATTTCAGTCAGTTGTACTCTCATTGTATCCTATTTATTCCCAAATTGTACTTCGAGACTTGAATCATAATGAAAAATGCATTGTTTTGATCATATACTTGTTTAAATTCTATGTATGATAAAACACTTGAAAGCACGTTAAACTATGTCAAACACGTAAAAACAATTGAAAGATATCCTAATCTCAGTCCTTGAATCAAGCGTTGCCAAGAGATTACCCTAAACCATACAAAAATCGGGAATTCGTATGCTAATTCGGTAAAATACCCAAAATTTGGGTTAAATCAAATAATTATAATATATATTAATATTTAATAAATAAATTCATATTAAATTAAATAAAGAAATAGTTGTTTTAAATAACTAGGTAGAGTGTTTTTTTCAAAGAAAAGCACTACCATCATCGCTGTTCATAACCCGCATTGTTTAATTATTATACACGACCTCTTCCTTTTCATTTCTTTTGAAAGTTACCGCCAAACAGACACCGACAAACCACCATTGACCTTTCCTTTTTTTCGTGATCGGGATAATTTTGGCAAACATATTCGATCGCATCAACCATTTCCTTTTCTTGATTGATTGCCAATCATACGAATCAATCACAAATCTATTTCCGGATTTACGCAACTCATTCGACTCCTATAAATACCGTTCACCCTCATTCTCTCGAAACTCACACCACCCTCACTGACTCCCTCGAATCGGTTCTTTGACTCATCGCCGGAACTCTCAGCCGTCGCCAGAGAAGACAACCGGAGCACCAACCATCGCCGGAGTTTTACGTCGGAACCCGACCCGAACCGTTTTGGTACATACCTTCTTGTTCATTTCTTTTGCTTAAATCGTCTGTTGTTATTAGATTATCAATTGTATGAAACAAGATACCAAGCAGTTAAGTATTATGTTATCAGGAAGAACATGACAATCGCTAGTTACTGATTTTATTAGCCTAAACGATTTTAACAACAAACAATCGGATAGTCCAGTGGTTGGGTTGGCTGTGTGCGGACCGGAGGTCAGGGGTTCGATCCCGACCCCTCTTTTTTTTCGCTGCCTAATGGACTGGGTCTGGATGACGGGTTGGGCCGCCCTAATTGGGCCATTCCTTTGTTCTTTTTTTACTGTTATTATTATAATTATTATTATTATTATTACTATTATTAATAAATTCAGTTATTATTATTATTATTACATAATATCAGATTTATAATCAGAATCTATAATAATATTATTATCAGTAATATTAGTATATATAAAATCAGAATTTTTGTTATTATTAATATATATATTAATCACAATTTTTATTATTATGATCATTATTATTTTTAAATCAGAAATTTTATTATTATCACTATTATTATTTTTATTTTTATTATTATCAGTGTTATTATTAATTATTGTTATCTTTAATATTATTCTATAATTATTTCACATAAATCACCATATTGGTAGTATTCTCAAATAATACTTGGTAATAGTGTATGATTAACTAGTTTAAATTACTATAACCTTTATAATTACCAATAATATTAACGTGTACCTCATATTATAAATAGGGTAATCTTCTTGCAATCTCTTGGATAATCTCAAACCTTTCTCATTTACCAAGAAAACGCAACGCAATCTAAGGTGAGTATACTCGATCCCTTTTTCGTTTTAAACACATTTGGGTGCAACATGTATTCCATATTCAAATTACACAACACTTGAGTCTTGTTTTTAATCACACTCTATCCACATTTAAACATGAAAAATTTGATGCTTGTTAATCTCTTATGCTATGCAAGTTGAACGTGTTAATCTCAATGCCCTTGAGTCTTGGGGTATTTCGGTGTTGAACGATATTTGAACGATATTTGAACGATGTTGAACGATATTGAACGATATTGAATGATGTTGAACGATATTGAATGGCAAAGTAGTAACATGTATCATTTTATTCATGTTGGATATGAGCACATTTAAACATTTTATTCTACTATGCTATGTATCAAACTTGTATACTCGCCAACGTTTTTGTTGATTGTACTTTAATACATGTTGCAGGTTGTTAGACGAAGTGATCAAGAAAACAAGCTAGGATGAACCTAGAAACCCATTTTAGCAATTAAACAATGTTCGAATTTATGTTTACTAATTGGAACAATGTATTACTCTTTAGTTTTAATAAAACGATTTAATTCATATTGTCACATTTAGTGTTATGTTGTTTTGAGCAATTTGTTCGTCTCATCTCGATGTTTCCGCCATCGGTTGGGGTATGACAATTCTTCCCTTGTTTCGGTTTCATCACCATCATAACTTTACACTATAAGGAGGAACCAGATCATCCTGACAATCATGTCGAACTCAATGGCTGCATCTCTGACTGGATTCTCTGCTGGCCTGTCTACTGTAACAGGTATGTAATTCATGTTTTCCATAATGTTTAAACAGAACTGATCAACATAATGATTATTTCTCTCTTATTTGTCTTTTTCTTAATGGCAAAGTAACCTACTCCGGAATGCTCATATATGATATATCTGCACCTTTTGAGATTTGAACTGTCTATTTTTAGATAGAGTGGAGATACATTATCATCACACCATGTTTTTTGAGGACATTTCTTTTATTGTTATCTAAAAATTTATATTTAAAGCAACTAATGAACCGGACCCACAATTTTCTGACAACAAAAACAAAGAGGTGAAATGCTCAATGACAAGCATCAAGATCGTTCATTCAACACTCCACTCCCCTTTAGTGAGTTTTTGCCCCTTTAAAGCGTGATGGGGGCTCAAATGCTCAATTAACATGAAAATGATAGTGGATAATTAATGGTAACCACACAAATATTCAAGTTTAGGAGTTTCACTACCTTGAATATATGGATTTGGATTATATCCATGTTTAGCTAACTCTAATGTTTTCTTTGGGTTTAATTTGGATTTGACACAGTATGAACTAATTAGGCCACGTATTATCGTCATCTCACGGTGTCACATCACCGAGGGTGGGGGCGGTACTGAAGGTGTGGCATGCTATTCCCATGTTCGTGTTGGTGCCACATCCCAAGCGGTACCGAAGTTGCCTCTGTTCTTTCTTTGTCTTCGCCACCAAGCGGCGCCACAACCCCAAATGAGAACATGACCAACGATCCCACTAGAAAATAGAATCTCATATTAAAAAAAGGTAACTCACATACCCACTAATTTTACTCATAAATCTATACATTAATCCGGCGTAAGACCAGTTGGCTCAACCAATAGTGGATGGACACATTTATATACACATGATATGTGAAAGAATTTTATCAAAAAGTATGTATCTGTATAGATACATAAATTAATATAACTAGTTTAACTACAACTATAAACTATTCCTCATATTATTATATATATCAAATGACAACATATGATATGTTGCTACAGGATTGAGGGTATTTTCATAATTCACTTTTATGAAACAATTGTGGTGAGTAGAGTAAAAAGTATGGTTAGATAAGTGTGCATGTTTTGTTGCATAGTGTACTTATTGTTGATGGATGGTTTCTCTGGGTTTTGTAAATATGGGTCTGGAGAAAGTAATTCTTATAATCTATCATCTTGTGAATTATAATTGACATCCTTTTACTTTTATAGGTTGTAATTACCAGTCCTGTTTTTTTAATCATATTATGTTATAGTAATTACTTTTTGAGACTCAGGGTCTGTTTGGTATGGGGTAATGGAATGGACGGGAAAATGGAATGGACGAGGTAATGGAATGGACGAGGTAATGGAATGGATCATTACCATTTCACGTCTTGTATATATTAATTCACAACTGGTCGGTGCAATAGTAAAGTATCAAAGTGTTCGAGATTGCCACAAGTCCTTCTCAACCTTTAAACTTTGGTCCCTCAACAGAAAGCACAGGTATTGGTAGAGACGATCAATGCAAACCAACGACGGTAATGGTTGTCTTCGGCGATGGCGGCGGTTGTGATGCTCTTCGATGGCGATGGCGATTTGCGGTGGTGTTGATTGCTCAGATCTGATTGGAGATAGAGGGTGAAAGATAGATAGAGTAGAGAAAAAGAAGGGTAAGTTTTGCGGTAGCTATGTTGATGTGGAGTCGGTAATGGTTGTGGGGCGGTGAGAGATAAACAGGTTTAGGTTTTGTAGAGAGAAAACAAAATGGTTTTAAGGGAAGGAGATAGATAGTTTTCTTGAGAATAACAAAGCCATTTATTTTGTTTAATTTTTTTTTTTTTTTTGGAAGGCAAATTATCATTATTAATGAACTAAATTTATTATACACGTTTGTTTTTTAGATCATCAATTGTCAATTTGTGCTTTGTTTTATGTTTATTTTTAAATTGAAGGTAAATTATTTGTACACACCTAATTTTAAAAGGTCCATTTAAAATAACATGAGTCGTTTAATTCCAAAATAATTTGAAAATGGTTTCAAGATTTATTTATTAATTATCAATTTATCAATCAGTCTAATAACTTGAGTTTACTCATTTAATATTTTTATCGATATTTTGGTATAATTTTTTTTTTCAAAACAAAGCATCAACTATTATAGTGAGTATCAGTAGTGTAATGAACCGCACCGATATCGACGGAATTCCTGGCGCGAAGCGCAGGAGAGTTCCACTAGTTGTTATCAATAACAAATCTAGATAAATGGGATAGTGTTATGCCAATTTTTTCATTAAAAAAAAAGTCTCGAAACTAAAATTCAATCTAAGACTTAAAAAAGTGTTGAGCTATATGTCCATAGTACATACACACGCACACACAAATGTGTGTTTTTTTTTGTTGATAATCTGATTATGAAGACGATGGATTTGTTTGAATTTGGACTAAAATTGAAAAAGAATTATATTGAGACCCTAGAACTGCTTTTGTACTTCATTTTGACTTTTTATATGTATTAATGACTTTAAACACAATGAAAGGGTGAAAACGAATGAAACAAACGAGAATGTAGCCGTCAACCAACCGTCGTTATTAAAGAAGGACATTAATGAGGTGTTTGACTGCTCCAATGCTGACGTAAGAGAAGATGAGAGGCCAATGCCGCAACCGATAAAAAATCAGGGGACCCAAGGAACATATACACAAGACAGTAACACCATTGGATCTAAGGCAGGGGAGCCCAATGGGCCGAATACCAAAATAAAAAAGAAAAAGCGCAACAAACTAACAGAGGCCTGCTATAAGTCATTGAAGCCCAATACCAAGATAAACAAAGGAAGACTACCAGACCTAAACATTGAACTATCAGAGGACATTAGCATCCAGCCCAGAAGGAGAATGACATTTAGGCCCACAAAGGCGAATCGAAAAAATAAAAATAAAACAAAGATCAGAGTGGTGGATGACGATATCTTCAATAATGAAGTAGGCGGATCAGTACCGGACGACGAATTCAATTCAGATTGGGAGGAGGGGGAAATTTCCGATGAAACATTGGTGGACGACACACAAGTTAGAGAAGGAGACCGAAACAACGGAATACAAACAGAAGAGGAACTTGCTAAGGAAATAGAGGAAACAAGTGAGTTGGGGAAAAAATTGGGGGTGAACCTTGAGAATAAAGAAGACCTGGTCAGGAAAGCGATTCTTGAAGAACAGGAGGAAGCAAGGTACCAATGAATTTCGGAAGTCTAAATATCAAAGGTGCAGGGGGATCTGGCAAGGCTGCAGCTATTAGAGGTATGTTGTCAAATTTTGGGTTAAATTTCATTGCGATTCAAGAAACTCAGTTCGTTGATCTACCGGAAAGAATTATAAGGAGATTTTGGGACAAATCGTCTTTCGAATTTTCAAAAGTGAACTCAGAAGGTCGATCCGGGGGTCTGCTGTCAATATGGAATCCTAATGTTTTCAACAAGGAGCAAGAAGTCAAAAATCAAAACTTCATTCTACTAAAAGGTAAAATTAAAGGGGAGCAAGAAGATTTAGTAATTGTTAATGTATATGCTTCAACAAACCAAATCAGGAGGAGACAATTATGGGATGAACTATTAACACTGAAGCATACAATACAAGGTAGATGGATAATGTTAGGTGACTTTAATGAAGTACGGATACCCGAAGAGCGATTCAACTCACAGTTCGATGCGATAGGAGCAATATGTTTCAATAATTTTATACGAAATGGAGGATTCCATGAATACAACATGGGGGGCAGAAAATATACTTTTATGTCAAGCGATGGTAGGAACCTCAGCAAAATAGATCGAGTATTGGTGTGCGGAGACTTTATGACAAAATGGCCGGGTGCGTCACTAAGGGCCCTTAATAGGGACATCTCGGATCATTGTCCGTTGATACTGACAATTGTGGAAAACAGGTTCGGTCCAATCCCATTTCGTGTTTTTCATAGTTGGTCCGGTATCCTTGGATACGATGAAGCTGTGAGAAAAGGTGTAGAAAAAGAAGTCGATTCAAGATTCAAAGACGAGATATTTGCGGTAAAACTGAAAGGAATAAAAGAGGAACTAAAGTTATGGAGGAAAAGCGAAAAGGATAAAGAGGAGGAAGAATTTGCAAAGGCAACCGAAACCAAAGAAAAGTTGGAAAGTGTAGCTGAGTCGAGAAATCTTAACGATCAGGAAATTCTGATGTGGCAAGAAAATAGAAGGAAGATAAACGAGTGGCATAAAAGAAAAGCTAAGGATCTACACCAAAAATCGAGATTGAAGTGGATAGAAGAAGGCGACGAAAATTCATCGTTCTTTCATGCAGTAGTCAACAGTCACAAGGTGAGGAACCAAGTAAATGGGCTATGGATCAATGGTA
This sequence comes from Helianthus annuus, assembly GCF_002127325.2. Lineage (NCBI taxonomy): Eukaryota > Viridiplantae > Streptophyta > Magnoliopsida > Asterales > Asteraceae > Helianthus > Helianthus annuus. The sequence goes on along the minus strand of NC_035440.2, from coordinate 18,477,585 downwards.
GTTGGATAACAGATGCAAAAGAAATAAAGGAAGGATTCAAGGCGGCTTTTGAAGAAAAATTCAAAGAACCGATTAACTCGAGACCAAGAATGGTGACCGAAGGGTTCAAAAAGTTGACGGATGAGGAGGCAGCGGAACTTGTAAAGGAATTCAGTGAAGAAGAGATTCGTAATGCAATCTGGGAGTGTGGAAGCAACAAAGCACCGGGTCCAGACGGAATATCTTTTGCGCTAATCAAGGAGTATTGGACAGAGTTAAAACGATGCATACTTGATATGATGAAACAATTCCATATGCACGGCTCCATTCATCAGTCATGTAGTGCATCCTTTATATCATTAATACCCAAGGTACAAGACCCCATGACCTTCTCTGATTTTCGTCCAATTTCACTTATTGGGGTTGCAAATAAAATAATTTCAAAAGTGCTAGCCAACCGTATGAAAAAAGTATTGAATAGTGTGATCTCAAACTCCCAATCGGCCTTTGCGTCTGGGAGAAACATTATAGATGGGCCTTTAATTGTAAACGAAATCTTGGGGTGGGCTAAAAAGAAAAAAAATAATCTATTCTTGTTCAAGGCGGACATAGAAAAGGCTTACGATACGGTAAATTGGAAGTTCATTATTTCCGTCCTAACACAAATGGGTTTCCCTACGAGATGGAGGAATTGGGTTATGGGTATACTATTTTCAGGAAGAGGCTCGGTAATTGTAAACGGCGCACCAACGGGGGAGTTTCATTACAAAAGAGGTTTACGTCAGGGAGACCCACTGTCTCCATTCCTCTTTATTGTAGCCATGGAAGCTCTGCACGTTCTAATGACAAAGGCAACGGAAATTGGTAAATTCTCGGGAGTGGTTATACCTGAAGAAGATATGGTATTGTCTCATATGCTTTTTGCGGATGATTCGATATTCATCGGAGAATGGGAAGAAAATAATCTAAAAAATCTGAAAAGGATACTTAGACTATTTCACTTGATATCGGGGTTGAAAGTAAATCCTAGGAAGAGTCAACTCTTTGGTATTGGAGTAAACGAGGAAGAGGTATCGAACATGGCGACGTCTTTTAATTTCAAAGCGGGGAAACTCCCATTTACATATCTCGGGTTAAAGGTTGGGGCGAACATGAATAGGATAATAAATTGGAAGGAGGTGATAGATACTTTTAATAGAAGGTTATCAAATTGGAAAGCTAACCTCCTATCATTCGCAGGACGAGTTGTATTGGTAAAATCTGTCCTTGGTAGTCTTCCTAATTACTACTTATCACTGTATAAATGTCCATTATCTGTCATAAAAGTGTTGGAAGGAATTAGGAGAAAATTCCTATGGGGTGGGTGTAGTTCAATTAAGAAGTTGAGATGGGTCAAATGGGAGAAAATAGTAGCAGCAAAAAAGTTCGGTGGACTCGGGGTAGGTAGTATAAGAGATCTTAACTTAGCATTAATCGTTAAATGGTGGTGGCGAATCAAAGAAGAGCCACAACAACTATGGGCGAAAATCATAAATTCTATCCACAAAAATAGAAGGAAAATAAGTACGGTGCCGAAAAATTGCAGGTACAACGGTATTTGGAAAACTATAGCCGAAATAGATAAAGATATGGAGAAAAGAGGAATATCATTGAAAAAGAATTTGATGAGCAAGGTAGGAAAAGGTGACAAAACACGGTTTTGGATAGACACATGGATTACCGACAGGCCGCTAAAGGATGAATTTCCTTTAATATATCAACTTGCAAAGGATAAAATAGCAAAAGTTCAAGCACACTACAAATCGGAGAGAAATGGGACCGTATGGAACTGGGCATGGACGAGAATTCCAAATTCAGATGAGGAAAAGGAACAAATGGAGGAGCTGGTAAGCAAACTGATGCAGTTTCGTCTGTCAGAATCATCGGATAAGTGGATATGGAAAAATGAACAAGATTTCTCGGTGAAAAGTGTTAGAAGAACACTAGGGAATCAACTGAATGTTAACGAAACAGCCGATAGTTTCACATGGAACAATTGGGCAACAAACAAGTGCAGCATGTTCGTTTGGAGAGCGGTGCAAGGTAGGATTCCAACCACTACTCAGTTAAGGCAAAGGGGGATGCAAATTCCGTCAATTGTATGTAAGGTGTGCAGCCGTGAAGATGAAACGCCGGACCATGTGCTGGTAAAATGTGATCTCGCAGGTGAAATCTGGGAACAAATTTGGAAATGGGTCAAGATCTCCGGAGCACAAAAGCCAAACACACTAGAAGGAATGATGGAAGCAGTTAATGATCTCAAATGGCCAAAGAATAGAAAGAAGATAGTCCATGCAGTTTTCATGTTAGCAGCTTGGCATATCTGGAAAAATCGAAACGCAAAGGTCTTTAGAGGAAGAAGTGAAGCAGCCTTTAAAATAATCGGAGATATAAAGGAGGAGTCGTATCATTGGGTGACGCAAAGAACAAAACTACAAATTGCAACGTGGGAGGATTGGAAGTATTTCTCTTGGTGTAATTAAGTAGGCTCGTTTGATTAATGTAATCTTTTGTAACAATTTGTATCTTCGGTTCTGTAGTATCTTGCTACAGGGCCGTTGATTGATTTTGTTGAAGTAATGATATCCCGTTTGCCATTCAAAAAAAAAAAAAAAAAACCATACTCACCCTACCTACCCTTGACAGTTTGAATATGTAATCTAGACTTGTTATATTAAATTCATTAAAGTCAACCGTTTTGTGTTTGTGACTTTGTGTACAAACAAACAAACACTTTCTCTTGAAAATTGAGTTTTTTCCCATGGTGGTGGAAAAAATATTTACTAAAATGGGTGATTTGAAAAATATTTACCAAAATAGGTGTTTTGTTTTAAGTTTTTTCCCACAATGGTGGTGGTGGAAAAAATAATTACCAAAATAGGTTATTTAAAAAATTATTTACCAAGATGAGTGTTTTTTATTTATTTCTTTATTTTAAACTAATATATTGTATTTTTTGCTTTTATTTTTGATTCAATATCACATTTTTTTACCAATACGGCTTATTTTATTTTTTAACTAACTTAATTTACTTCTTTCATTTTTGTTTTTTAATGTTTTTCTTTTATTTTCCCTTTATATTTATGTAAGATAAATAATTTTAACATAAAGTTTGTTCATGTAATTTCAGGATTATAAACGAACACGAAGATAATGGTAATATTTACTTCTATCAAGCATGAATATAAACTTATTGGACAAAAAAACTAATAAAACTAGATTAATTTGTAATGAGTAATACTTTAAACTTATAAAAAAAGGTATAATAAGTTAGCTATATATATATAAAAATAATGAGTTGATTGAAGAAAAAAAAGTATAAAAGTGAAAATTTAGTTAAAAAAAGAGAGGATTTACAATAGATTTTTATTTTTATAAGTTTAAAGTATTATTCATTACAGATTAATGTAGTTTTATTAATTTTTTTGTCCAATAAGTTGATGTTCATGGTTGATAGAAGTAAATATTACCATTATCTTCGCGTTCGTTTGTAATTCTGAAATTACATGAGCAAACTTTATATTAAAATTATTTATCTTACATAAATATAAAGGGAAAATAAAAGAAAAACATTAAAAAAATGAAAGAATTAAAATAAGTTAGTTAAAAAATAAAATAAACCGTATAATGAGTTGTTTGGTAAAAAAAAAAACATGATATTGAATAAAAAATAAAAGCAAAAAATGCAATATATTAGTTTAAAATAAAGAAATAAATAAAAATACTCATCTTGGTAAATAATTTTTAAATAGCGTATGTTGATAATTATTTTTTCCACCACCACCATTGTGGGAAAAAAAACTTAAAAGAAAACACCTATTTTGGTAAATATTTTTCAAATCACCCATTTTAGTAAATATTTTTTCCACCACCACCATTTTAGGAAAAAACTCCTTGAAAATTAGAATATGAGTTAAATGCTCGGATACTTTAGTTTGCTCTTTTTTCACCTTTAGTCCTCTCTTTCTAAAATTACAGCCAGTGTTGTATGAATCGTTAGGCGTTAGTCAGGCGGTGGGGTACCGACTAACAATTAATCGGGATTAACAGGGATTAGTCGGAATTAATCAGATTGAGATTTTTATATGTAATTTTTAGTTACATATATACACACACACTTTTATATGTGTTTTTTTTAAAGTAGACATGTTTTAACCCCTCATTGACCATTTTTCTAAAATATTTGGAAGGAATTTATAGGGTTTGGTTGAAATTTGGCCGGCGTTTGGCCAAAATTTGGCCAGAATAGGACCGCCATTGACCGCCTAGCGATAAATCGGCCATTAATCGGTGAACCTCCTATTAGTGTTTAATCGGCGACTAATCGGAGACTAGTCTTTTACAACCATGATTACAGCTATAGTCTTAAATTTTTCAATTTTCATTCCCGGATAGTCCCTATGCCTAACATCAGTTAGTTTTCTTAGTTAAGAGTGTGTGGAATGACAAAAATACCCTTTCCTTAAAAAAGGGCAAACTACATGGACTATTCAGGCATTTAATAAATTAAAAAAATCTAATTAACAAGCCAAATTTCAAATGGGCCCCAGAACCTACCCCACCCTCACCCTATCCCGAACCCCTGACCTCTTGTTGGTAAAAAAAAGAATTACCACTACATCAGGTTCCATTTTCTTTCTATGGTATCCACCTAATTGTATTTATGGGTTACTTATACAATTTAATATACCGAATCTAATATTTTTTTAAAAAACATTGGGGTCCGATGACCCCGACCCACTCTATGTGGGTCCGCCCCTTGTTAAGAGTAAAAATTGCAATGTTTGATGCTCTTGAAGCAAAACTAAATAAAACGGGTTGATTTTTTAAAGGTTGTTTACAACAAGTTAAACAAAAGTTGTTTAATAACTTCCTTGAAATTATTAAATATAATGGTCGAAGCAGAAGACTAAATAGAAACATTTTCACACGAGGAAATATCCTCAAGTAGGTTACAAACCTATTGTGCTACTTGATAACAATCGACCGCTGTTGAGTATTGGATAACATCAGTAGATTTGGTCCAGTGGTTAAAAGGCCAGCCCTCTCTAGTGGAGATGCAAGTCTGATTCCCGTTTGGGCGATTTTGGAGGGACATCTGGGTGAATGAATGAATCAGGGCTTTAATCCCGGGTTCGAACCTGATGGGGGGCAAGGATTTACGGATTCCATCTGGTTCTAGCACGTCAGGGTTACGGTCTCATGGCCGTCGAGGAGTCGACTTTAGACATAGCTCCAAGCAGAGTGAATTTACACATGAGATTCTTTACAGTTAAAAAAAAAGTTTAAAAGTTGTGGATATTATGTGGATTATGAATTCATATATACACTAGGCCTGTTGGGCCATTCAAGATATCCACAAAACCACAACTTTTAACTAACATGTGCCTAGCAGTGAGCAGCGCATGTGGACTTCATTACCTTTTAATTCCCACATGATTTTCAAGATGATCAAAATGCTTTCATCTCTTCACCCTCTATTCTCTAATTTTATATATTTTATTATACCAATTTATTAATTCAAAGAAAAAAATAAACAAAAAATTATCATACTGTTGGATGTAACTGTAAGTAATGTTAAAAACAAACACTAAAACTGAGAAAATCAAATTGAAAAAAACAGATCCCCAAATGTAACATGATGGACATGTGGGATGAGTTTTATTTTGCATCTAGAAACAATATTTTGAGTGTATTTGTTAAGTACAAGAAGTAGAGCATTGGGCACAAGAAATAAAACATTGAACACACCATTTTTGCCACCCCCCCCCCCCAAAGCGAAAATTCCTAGTCAGCCATTGTCTCCAACTATTGACGTATGTTTGTTTTTACAATAATTTTTAGATGTATTTGCAAAAGGCCCTAGTTTTAGAACTCGCTTTAGACCTCAGAAAGGTTGAGTCGACCTGAGGTATAGATAACGGAAAAGTAGTTTATCTGAGCATTTTGATTTTATCAACATTAGCAACATGATGGAGATCACTCTTTGGCAAAGTTCAATCGTCGTAATAGATTAAAATGATGTATCATACAACTTCTAATACATAAGTTACAAATCATAATCTTAGGCTTTCAAATTCAATCCACCATGAACCCTTTTCTACTGTTGGGAGTATTTGCATGATCCATAACCTGTTTAAAATTAAAAAAAAAAATCATTAATAATTAGCAATTACTTTAATACCCCTTGCAAAAAGTAATTTCCTCTTCCCAAATTTTTCCCACATATTATATATCAGCAATCATTGTTTAAATTTAAAATATAAAATGGAAAAACTTACTTGGGTCACTAAATGTGACAAGCCCACTTCCTTTAAAATCACAATTCCAATAATTTCTCCCATGCATTTGATAATATGCATTCATTGCATATGAGGCATGCGCATGAACCTTATTGGGCCCAAAACAGGCCCCATTTTCATAAACCTCCCTACAGTCCACACCACCAGGCCCACAACAAAAGTCCAATACACCTTGAACCAGCTTCTCATCTGCATGTGGCTTAGCCACACACCAAACTGATGGACCTCTTTGCACCACTTTTGACCCTGGTCCAAACCCAAACTCCATTTTTGATCCACTACAAAACTCACAACTCAAATCCACATCATAAACCTTTGAACCATCACCATTAAAGAGACCAAAGTTTCTCTCACTTGCACCCCCTTCTTTCTTGTTTTCATTAAATAAAGCAAATAGAAATATATCTATTTTGTCATTAGGTTTCATTGGGGTCCCTTTATTTGATTGTGCCTTGGTGATTAACCTAGTGTTGTAGGTTTTCGCGTTGTCCGGTGAGGCTGCTGTCTCACCGGGCTCGCCTTTTGAGGGCCAGCCAGATTCAGAAACCATGATATGAATCGACCGGCCTCCAAACCCTAACGACGCGATGGCTGAACGGATCGCGTCGATCTGTGCGTCTAACATGTTTGTGTAGACGTACCCTTTGGGGTCGTGGACCCCACTTGAGTTTCCAAGTAAGGCGTATTCAAGCGAAACTGTGGTGGGGTTGTCTCGATAAGCGAAGTAAGGGTAGGCATTGACCATAAACGGTGAACCGGTGTCGGCTAAGAAGGTTAGAATGGAAGTCATTGTTGGCATGAGGGTGGTGGCGAAGGTGGAGGCGGAAGGCGGAAATGAGGTGGCTAAAACCGCCATGCTATGCGGGGTGCTGATCTTGATTTTTCGGTCAAGTCCGCGTGATAACAAGACCTCATGGAGGTTTTGCATAGCTTGAATAAGGGCATTTGGGTCCATGCTATCGTCTCCGGTTGCTAAGTACTCGTTACCGACAGCAATGCCAACGATGGAAGTGGCGGGTATGAAAGGGGCAATACGGGCGGAGAACCAGTCCTCCGCGGCTGACTTGGTGGAGCTTATGTTAGCGACATGGTTATTCTCGACCGCGACTATAATGTCAATGCCCGAGTTGGAGAAGGCTTGGAGGATTTGCGGGTTGGTATCGTAGATTTTCACTTTATCGACGATTGTGGATTGGAGGAGTTGGGCTACTGTTTTCGGCGAAGGGAGGTTGTTTCCAAGTGTGCCGTAGTTTATACCAACGGCGGAGACCGTCAGAAATGGGCCGAGGGGGTGGAGGAGGAAAAGGAGAGGAATGAGATAGACAATGGCCATTCTGATCAAGTGAACTCCTAGCTAGTAACCCTTGTTATATATCAAAACATTATATTGATATTTTTAGTAGGATATCTATAGTATATGAGGATAATTTCAAAAAGTGAGACATTATAATTGTACATTTCGAAAAGGAATGAATAAAATTCAAAAGGTAACAGTGAAAAAGCAGTTTTATAGTGGAATTGGTCTTTGGGTCCAGTTGGTTCATTGAAAGAGTAAAAAAGCATAGATGCTTTCCTTGATTGTTGTACCCCAATACAAACCGTGCTCATCTAACCACTATTACCGTATTACCTTTACAGTCATGTGAAATCAACACTATTTCAGTTTTGAGTTTTGACCCATATTAATTCGATTACATACTTAATCGACTCAAGTTCTATAACTAAGTCTGATTTCGTAATACAATTTTCAAGTTCAAGCTTGGTTCGGATGTGAATCATTTATTAATTATTTTATCATTTTATTAATATACATGTGTAATTATTTTCATATAATGTTTTTTTATATAAAACACTAGGTTATAATCACGTATATTACACGGGTTGAATAGATAAATTTTATGTATTAAATAATAAAACAATATATCTTTAAAACCTCGTTTATTACAAGCGTTGAATAAATATAATTTTATTTATTAAATAATAATAAGTTATATCTATAAGAACAATATTGTACGGGTTGAATAAATGTAATTTTATATACGAAATAAAAAAGTTATATCTTTAAAACCACGTGTATTACACGGGTTGAATAAATAAATTTTATATACTAAATAATAAAATAATATATATTTAAAAACCTCATTTATTGCACGGGTTGAATAAATGTAATTTTATATACCAAATAACAAAAAAATACATTTTTAAAAATATGTGTATTACACAGTTTGAATAAAAGTAATTTTTTGTACTAAATAATAAAAAAAATTATATATATCCTTAAAAAACCCCGTGTATTGTACGAATTGAATAAATTTAATTTTATACATCAAATAATAAAAAAAGTTATATCTTAAAATCTCGTGTACTACATGGGTCGAGTAAATGTAATTTTGTATAGTGAAAATAAAAATATTAATATAGAAACACAAAGTTTGGTTTTCGTGATAAAATAGATTATTCTGTTGTTGCAAAATTTGTTAACGAAGTCTTAATACATTTAACCCTTTATTTAAAACTCCGTAATGTATAAATGATATATAATATTAGTTAATTTTATTTTAAGTTTCGTAAAATCTATTTGATACCAAACTAAACAAAATGTTCAAATTTATAGTTAATATCAAATTAGATAATTAAGATTGAATTTGAAGTAAATAGATAAATATAAAAGTAATAATTAATTCAAATAAATAATAGAGTAAATTACAAGTTTTGTCCTTTATCTTTATATGAAATTTCAGGCGGTGTCCTTTGTCTTTAAAGTTGATGAGTTTTGTACTTAATGTTTCAAAATCTTACACGTTACGTCCTTTGCCCCTAACACTGTTAATTTAAATTGTTAAATGAAGGCTAAATTGGTCTTTTTTACTCAATGATTTCAAAAACCATTTAATAATAATTATTCATCTCCATAATAACTGCAACCATTTTAATAATAATTATCATCATCCCCCAACAAGGCCACAACCCTATTTCTCTCTTTCTCTCTCAAATGGTCAGGGCTAAACTGATGAACAGATCTCAGAATTCAAAGAAGCCTTTAGCCTCTTCGATAAGGACGACGATGGACGACGGGATCTTCCACACCCCTTATTCTATCTCTCATTCGATTTGTTTTGTTATCGAGTTCCGTTTGAATGTTTTGTTGCCTGATTTGTGTTTTAGATGATGTATGTTCATGTAATTTTGTTAGAAATGCTTATTACATGGTTTGCTAGTATGTATTTTTCTCTTGTATGAGGTATATGATTCTAGGTCATCGATTTGGGGGTTTTTCATGGTTTGGAGCGAGTGATGCAAATGTGCAAATTATGTTATTATTATTGAATCAATTGGTGATTTGAAGTTATTCTGATGAAACTGTTGTTATAAAAGTTTCGTTTCATTTTGCATCCTTTCAACGTAATAGAAAAATTAACATGTTTATCATTTTTGGAGATGGGATATGTTGGGATCTGGAATGGAAAATGGATAAGATTGTTGTCATCCTCAACGGACGTTATTTAACCTAGCAGCTTATGAACATTGGGTCAGCATCATATGCGAGAAGAAAGTGACTGGTGGCTTTGTGTGAAACTTTTACCGATGGGTGCAGGTGGACATCGAAGAGAGGCACGGTTCAAACGGGTGATGGTGGTGGTGCGATGGTGGTGTATAATAATTATTATTTTATGTATAACTCTTTTTGTTTTAATTATTATCAAAATGGTTTTTTAAATAATTAAGTAAAATTACCAATTTACCCTTCACTTAACTGTTAAAATTAACAGTGTTAGGGGTAAAGGACGTAACGTGTAAGATTTTGAAACATTAAGTACAAAACTCATCAACTTTAAAGACAAAGGACACCGCCTGAAATTTCATATAAAGATAAAAGACAAAACTTGTAATTTATTCTAAATAATATTATAAATGAGAAGAAGATTAAACTAAATAATAATTATCCATAAGATATTAAACTAAATAATATTTAGTAGGAGGGTTATCTATAATATAATTAATTAGAAGAGATTAAACTAAAATAATAATTATCTTTAAGAGATGCCCTAATATGATGACAAGGGTCCCTAAAGTGGTTTCTTTTATTATATAGTAAAGATACTGTATATTTTTTATTTAGTTATATTGAGGCCAGTTAACGTACATTACGGCTTAACGTACGACCCGTACGCGACCAAATTACGCACGTTCATTTGAAAATCACGCACGTTATAAACTCAAAAAACCTAATCACGCATGTTGGAAACATTAATCACGCATGCCCTACCTCCCAGTTCAAAAATCGCATCCCTGTTCTACACTCTGAAACCATTGTTACTGCCCTTTGACTCCAATCGAATCAAAGCTTGGTCATGTTCCTGCATCCTCTGTTCTACGATCTAAATCAAAGCTTGGTCATGTTTCTTCATCCTCTGTTCTCCGGTTTGATTTCGAGGGTCGACATTTTGATGAAACTTTTCAAAATCAACGATGAATTTAAACCCAATTCGATGAAATTGACTGAACAATAGCCAATTTGAAGTGAAATGAAAAGAAAATTGAAACGAATTGGAGAAAATTGATCAAACCCAGCCTAAATGAAAATTTGATATAATCACGCATGTTATATCAAATAATCATGGACGTTGTGATACGTGATGTACGTTAAGCCTTATTGTATTTTACACTTTTTCTCTCTCTCTATATATATGTGTGTGTGTGTGTATCATTTTAGATTTTTAATAAAAGTTGTTATATTTATATAAATAATAATCTTGTTTAGACTCGCAAGACTAGTTTTGGACCCATTAAACGAGCTTTAGTTTAGGTTCAACTTGGGTTGGAGCTCGTTTTAGCTTGTCTTGCTTTAAGCTTTTAGGGAGTCGATTTCAAATAGCTCAAGAGTAGCCTGACATATATACACTACACCTCTCTAGATCATTTAAGAATAAAATTAACGTGAGAAGAAAAAGAAGAAAAAATATTATGATAAAACAATAAATAATTTATAACTTATACCATTAAATATTTTCCCTCTCATTAATTAGGCAAAAACAAAAACACTTTATTCTACACATTTCGAAATTTATCCTACATATATTGTAATTTATTATACATATATACTAGATATATCGAAATTTATCTTACACCTTCTCCTACATATATCAAAATTAATCCTACAGTTTATTGAAAAATTGTTATTCACCGTAAATTAAGTTGTCTCGAAAGAGTATAATTTTTTTAAAAACTAGTTACACTTTTAATATTTAGCTAATTTAAGAGAATAGAATAAATTAGTTGAAATTTTAAATTTATTTATATGTCTTTACAGTAACCCTAAATACACATATTAAATGAAATATTTTTATTAATGTAAAACTTATTCTTTTTATTCTTATAAAAATTTTCTTTTTATTTGAACCTATAGTTATTAAAAAATAATGGTTCTAGAAATTCATAAAATTGTTATGAATACAATTTATTTTATTGTATTAAATATCCATATTCGTAACTCTAATCTCATGATTACATTCCTTTGGTAAATTACACGTTCTACGTGTCAACAATAAATTACGTTTTATTTGGGTGTATTGGTAGCTTCATTACCTTTTTAAGTGAAGGTTATGAGTTTGAGTCTGGTCTGCAACAAAAATGATTTCAGTTGATTAAGAGGTTTTATAACAGTGCGCCTTCAAGCAGTGAATTTCCTTTGAAATGGTGACGGGCTGGGTCACCAGTGCTGTCGGTGTTCGCGATCGCGGGTAACACTAGTACAAAAAAGAAAGCTTTTAAAACGGTGATTTTGGTCTTTTAAAACGGTTGTACATCTTTTTAAATGTTTCGTTTTAAAAAGTATGTCACCATTGTAAAAGAGTTTCATGAACGTTGTAAAAGAAGCAAGAACAACTTCGAAAAACTCATTTACAACGGTTGTAAAAAAGCAAAACCTGTTATGAATGAGTCATTTATTTGGTGACTCTCCACATACATAACTCTTCTCTTTTCAAGTTCTTTTGTATTAATGTATATACCTAAATATATAGAGGCATTTGTATATGGTGAATAGTGATTAATGAATAAGAATTCTCCATGTTCTATTCTCTACATGATTTTATAGTTTTGTTCCCATGTTTATACACTTATATATTAGTTGCTAATAGACCATAGTTTTACAACACGTTATCAGCACGACGGTGTTTTTATCGAAAAAAAACCATAGCGGCAGCGATTCTCTATTGTTTTGTTCAAGTTAATATTGCCTACTGGAGCCACCAACTGCGAGTCTCACTTGACAACAGCTATCACCAACATCCCACCCATCGCTCGTTTGACGGGGCGTTCCATTCCGCAATCATGAACCTATCTCAAGTGGCAAATAAGGTAACAACATAAAAACTTATTGCTCATAATACATATACACATACTGTTGATACGCATTGACGAATTATAATATTATATTGATTTGAATTGAATTTTAATTTGGAAATGGGAGTTTGTTGTATGGGACAACGAATTCAAAGATTATTTAACTATTTAATTAAATCTCTGTTTTGATTCAATTTATATCAATCTCAAAAGATTATTTAAATAATGGAGATGTTATACCGTTGTATTTACAATTTTAGAGGACTATTTAAGTTTCAGTTTTTGATATAATATATTTCTAAGTGCAAAAATATTGATATTTTGTTATTTAGTATATTTTAGTTTATTGATAAGACAAAAAAAATGAATTGAGGACATATACCCCAAAATATTGATTTCGGTGCATACATAAAAGATATAGATAAAAAAAATTACCCATTCATATTAGATACCGTATTACTCATTATTCCATATATAAATAAGTAACTTTTTGATGCATAAACACTTGTAACTTGTGCTTTGGGGATTTCTCAAAAAAAATTGATTTTTTTTTTGTTTTAACCCAAAGGTTTTTGTCTTTTGCAATTTTAATACTACAAAATTTGTTTTTTTTTCAACTTTAACTCAAAATTTTTCATTATTTGCAATTTAACTTCACAACTTTTGTCAATTATAATTTTCGTCTTTGGTTTAACGTTTTTTACGTTTCGTTACGTATAGTTCTAAATTTTTCGAGTTAATACGACGCAACGTATGAGTGTGGTTCAACTTTTTTATGTTTTGTTTCAAATTTTGCAAGTTAACACGGCACAACGTGCATGTGTGGTTCAACTTTTTTACTTCTATTTTTTCATGTTTGACAGGTTCGTCGCAATACGCAGATCTTAGGTCGAGTTAGCGTTGGTGGTCGATCACGGTTGTGTGACATTACTACTGTAATTGACATCGTTTTACGCCCCGCCGTAACGCAGGGGGTGCTCTGGGGGTTTTCAAAAGAAAAAATGGTTATGTATATGGTTGTCGTAACCTTGGCTTTAGGGGTTTTAAAAAAAATTGATTTTTTTTACTTTTCACCCAAAAGTATTTCATAAATTACTTTTAACCCAAAACTATTTTTTTTACTTTTAACCCAAAACATTTTATATTTTGCAATCTATCCTTCACAACTTTTTTTACTTTCAACTTTGATCCTTTATAGTTTTCATTTTCCGCAAATTTTCCGCTTTTTGCTTGGTTCTAAATTTTGTGACTTAACACATCGCAACGTGCGTCTTTGGTTTAACGTTTTTACGTTTCGTTCTAAATTTTGCGAGTTATCACGACGCAACGTGCGTGTATGGGTGAACGTTTTTACATGGTCTATTTTTTTCCCGTTTGACAGGTTTAACATAACGTGCGGGTCCTAGGTCAACTTAGTTATAACTAAAGAATCCCCGCCGCATTGCGGCGGGTCTCAATTCTAGTTATCTATATATATTCTAAAGTTTAGTTATATGTTCTATTTTAAAACCAAAATTTATGGTTGTTTTAAATGAGGTTATTTACATATATCCCCCTCCTAAGATCATTTATTACATATATACCCAACCCATAAAATCAATTACATATTTCCCCCTTTTAAACCATACATATTACATATTTACCCATTTTATTAAAATCACTCCTATTGAATTACTATTTTACCCTTAATGAACTTATTAAATGATTATTAGATTTTTCCCCTTTCTAATACCATTACTTACATATTTTATGATTTAATGTGTAATATAATTGTTTACAAATAAGATATTAACCTAATGATATGAATTCATTTTTTTATAAGCCCTGCCTATTTTTTTATAAGCTTCTGCCTCTTTTATGTGAAAATTGAAAGTTTTGCTTATATATGATATGTCATAGCTCTTAAGCATTATTTTTTTAAAGAAAACAGTCATGCGACCATGGTTTAAAAATTTACTTTTGCTGTAAAACAGTTTTTTCAATATTATTTTGAATATTTAAAACATGACAATTAGATTTCTGAAATAGCATTACACAAAAAAATGGAAATTTAGCTCCTGCTTCAAAACAATTAAAATGTTGATGATCGAACTAAGATTTAGGCTAAAGAAAAATTGATTACGACTTGAAAAAAACAAACGTATATTGTATAACAATATATATATTCTAAAGTTTAGTTATATGTTCTATTTTAAAACCAAAATTTATGGTTGTTTTAAATGAGGTCATTTACATATATCCCCCTCCTAAGATCATTTATTACATATATACCCAACCCATAAAATCAATTACATACTTCCCCCTTTTAAACCATACATATTACATATTTACCCATTTTATTAAAATCACTCCCATTGAATTACTATTTTACCCTTAATGAACTTAATAAATGATTATTACATTTTTCCCCTTTCTAATACCATTACTTACATATTTTATGATTTAATGTGTAATATAATTGTTTACAAATAAGATATTAACCTAATGATATGAATTCATTTTTTTTATAAGCCATGCCTATTTTTTTATAAGCTTCTGCCTCTGTTATGTGAAAATTGAAAGTTTTGCTTATATATAATACGTCATAGCTCTTAAGCATTATTTTTTTTAAAGAAAACAGTCATGCGACCATGGTTTAAAAATTTACTTTTGCTGTAAAACAGTTTTTTCAATATTATTTTGAATGTTTAAAACATGACAATTAGATTTCTGAAATAGCATTACACAAAAAAAAAATGGAAATTTAGCTCCTGCTTCAAAACAATTAAAATGTTGATGATCGAACTAAGATTTAGGCTAAAGAAAAATTGATTACGACTTGAAAAAAACAAACGTATATTGTATAACAATATATATATTCTAAAGTTTAGTTATATGTTCTATTTTAAAACCAAAATTTATGGTTGTTTTAAATGAGGTCATTTACATATATCACCGTCCTAAGATCATTTATTACATATATACCCAACCCATAAAATCAATTACATATTTCCCCCTTTTAAACCATACATATTACATATTTACCCATTTTATTAAAATCACTCCTATTGAATTACTATTTTACCCTTAATGAACTTATTAAATGATTATTACATTTTTCCCCTTTCTAATACCATTACTTACATATTTTATGATTTAATGTGTAATATAATTGTTTACAAATAAGATATTAACCTAATGATATGAATTCATTTCTTTTATAAGCCCTGCCTATTTTTTTTATAAGCTTCTGCCTCTGTTATGTGAAAATTGAAAGTTTTGCTTATATATAATACGTCATAGCTCTTAAGCATTATTTTTTTTAAAGAAAACAGTCATGCGACCATGGTTTAAAAATTTACTTTTGCTGTAAAACAGTTTTTTAATATTATTTTGAATGTTTAAAACATGACAATTAGATTTCTGAAATAGCATTACATAAAAAAAAATGGAAATTTAGCTCCTGCTTCAAAACAATTAAAATGTTGATGATCGAACTAAGATTTAGGCTAAAGAAAAATTGATTACGACTTGAAAAAAAAAACGTATATTATATAACAATATTTTTTTTATATAAGATATTTTAGATAATCAATATTTTAACGTAAATTGTTAGTGTAGTTAACTAAAATTTAAATGTATAATGGGTCGGTTGTAAAAAATATGTAAACTAAAACTTAACCAATAACTAGATATGTAAAAAGGTCACTTGTTTTATAAAATGGGTATGACCGTTTTTTTTCAAAGAAATATTTTAAAGATTTTATCACAACATATAGAGTATTGACTAGATTGATTTTGAAGTTAAGAGATAAGAAATTAAGAAAAAAGGTAAAAGGGTAATTTCATAAAGAAAGGGGGAAATATGTAATTGATTTTAAAGATTGGACAAATATGTAATAAGGGCTTTTAATAAGGGGATATATGTAAAAATTCCTTTTAAATGCACCAGCCTATAAGAATACTATTAATTTCATTTAATTTACTTAATAATCACAAGTTACATTACTTTAATCATTTGGGTCAAAAACAATTCCAGTTTAATAATCACAAGTTACATTACTTTAATCATTTGTGTCAAAAATAATTCCACAAAAATAATTCCACAAACCCTAGATCATCTGATAATTACAATAAGAAGAAAGCTTCGGCCGCACACAAATCTCCGGTATTCGACTGCGATTGCTTCGATTATTACACGAACTACTGGTTCCGGTGGGACACGTCTGTTAACCGAGAGCTAATTCATCAAGTAATTGAAGCTATTGAAGAAAACTTTACCAGTAGTGAACAGGTTAACTGTCGCGGCCGTAAACCTAACCAGAAGAAAGAGAAGGCGAGTCATCGGAGGTTCGCCAGAAAAGCTTTAAATCCTCCGCCAGAGGTTTCGGTTTCGCCTCCGTACGACATCTCATTAGTTGAAGAATGTGCAAAGGAAGAACATGAGGTAGTGGAGGAGTCGCCGGAGACGGATGCAATGACGAGAAGAGGACTTCCGGAAGTGAAAGGGTTGTTTAGCTGGCGTTTGTGGGGACTTTGGAGTCCGTGATACTCATCCTTCGCCTCTCAATATATGCTCTCCAATCCATAATTAACTTCTCCCTAATTGAAGATCTTCATCGATTAGGCACACAACTCTCAGACATATATCTTCGATTGATCTCCTGCACAGGCTCTCCATCAGGCTCTCCATCAGTCGGCAACTTCAGTTGGAATCAAAATGGGTCATTTACTTGCTCCTTTAATTACACATCATCCTCCGACTCTCCAACAACCTTTAAGTGCAATATATATATATATATATTTCTAAGATGAAGATAATGTATGGTAATGAAGATTTGGAGCAGCAAGAGGTAAAAACAACCTGAATTTTTCCTTTTATAAATTTGATTCGTGAGTGTTAGTGTGTGTGTTTATATTGATTAGGGTTTCATCAAATGCAATGTGAGGGTTTCCAATCGGTGTTTATATAAATAATATTGAACCCAATTTTTATGTATGTGTATGCAGTGTGTAGTATGGGGTCTTGCTTACCTCATTCAAGGAATAACAATGAAAGACAGGGGTCATTGATTTCGAAAAACTCCGCCTCTTTGTTCGCCTTCTTCCTGATTTGAAGTTACAGTGAGTCAATTTCCTTTTTCTGATTCTAATCGATTAAGAACTATACGTGATTAACCAACGAATTGTGGTAGATTTTATGTTTCTATTGCAGTATTTGGATTGAATTGACTGTTGCAATTTAATGATCGTCAGTTATAGTTCGTTTTTTGAATATAGAGAAACACTGACTTATTTAAGGTGCTTGATTTGGGTGAATTGTAGCAATATAAACTGCTATTGTAATTTGGTGTGATATTCAATTCAGTATCAGCAACCTAATCAAATTGTGCCCTAAACATAGAGTAAATGTGTTCACCAGCAAGGTAATAATATGTACTAATTTTCAATTATCATTGACTTCTAATAAGGAAATATAGCTATTAGGTTATGTCAAGGTAAGCATAGTTTATAAAGAATATGTTGCAGAATAAAGTTAATACAAAATTTTAGTAATAAATAATTAGCTGATAGTCAATAATAATTTTAGTATGCTAATGTTGTTAGAGTTAATAATTAGGACTATCAATTGTTATTTAACAATTTTAGTAGAACTGGTGCAATATTTTTGGTTAATAGAGCTGTTAGTGACTCGGTTATTTATTAGTAACTGCTTAATAGCCCATTAGCATACTAACTCTTGATTCAAAGTAATCTCCGAACAATTGATAGTCACTAACCGTCACTACCGTTGCTAAGGTACCTGCATTTTTGTTGTTCGTTAACTATTTGATTGTTTTGCTACCACATACTAATCACCCCTGCCAGGTGTGAAGGTGAACACTTTATTAACGTGACCGTTTTTATTGTCGGGTCGATTTTGAATCAATTTTGTTTACTTTTATCAGTTTTTGGTTTCGGTTTGGTTTTAGGTTGTTTTATTTTTTTGCATCGTTTTGGTTTTGATTTTTCCCAGCAATTGTTTTGTTTCGATCTAAGTTTTTTGAGTTCGTTTCGGTAAGATCTTTTACGTTTTTTGTTCCGTTTTCAGTTTTTTTAGTTTTGTGTAAATTTAGTTTCCTTTCCGGTTAGATTCGCTTTATTTGTTTTTGGTTCAGGTTCGGTTTTCATTTCAGCAACATTATTTGTCTCAGCTTATTTGTTTCGGTAAAATTATTCAGTTTGTAAAGGTTCATTCATTTCGGCCTGGTTTTGTTTTTTGGTTCGTTTAGGTTTGGTTTCAGTTTCCTTGGTTTTCGCTTTTAGTTGGGTTCCATTTTTTATTTAGTCCCCGGTTCGCTTTCTGTTGGCTCAAATCTATTTATCCGGATCAAGTTAAAAACATATATTCACATACACACACACGCGTGGTTAAGGTATGTTGCATAATCTATACATCTTGCTTTAAACAGAAGTAGGTGCAACCCGTAAACGAATTGGAGGTTCAATGTTATGTTCGTTTATTTTCGTTCATTTATGTTCGATGATTGACTTTCTTTTATGTCTGTCCTCTCTCTTATTTGCGTTCGTTTGTAACCATTCTTTATTTTCATTTGAATGTTCGTTTAAATTTATACATTACTAATATTCATTTGAAATAGTTTTCATATTATCAAACCATTTGTTTACTTTTAAAAAGTTGGATGTAATGATGCTGGTAGAATATTGACTTCCACCATGCTGGTAAAATTAACAGAGTTTTACAACCCACCAACCCGATTACTACTCGCCTGCCTATTTAAATAAATGGGTTAAATAAGTAATGAACCGCATTCAGGTTACATGAATTTAAGCGTGACGGAGTTAGACTTGCATGGAGTTTTCCTACATATTTTGATAGGTCTGTTTGAATTTGCATATAAAAAATAATTATCTGAATATGATTTATTTTAACTTCAACTTTCAGTAAACAATTTCTAAGTTTAGCTATATCTTATATTTAAAATCAAAATTTATGGTTGCTTTAAATGCATTACAATTAACTTTAATGAAATAGTACCAGCCTTTATGACCATGTTTAATCAATGAGCCTCTTCCTTTTCTCCATATATTAATGTTTAAGTTAGGGTTTATAGACTTTTCATAACAATTCACCTTAAAGGATTGATTGGTTATTAGATAACTAATACTTAATATTACAATTAACTTTAATGAAATAGTACAAGCCTTTATGACCATGTTTAATCAATGCGGCTCTTCCTTTTCTCCATATATTAATTGAAATAGCTCTAGCACGGGATTTCTGGACTCTGAGATACACTACCAGTTTAGCAAATGGTAGTCTTGAGGTAAGTTTATTGTACCATTGACGGTTCACCATTATCTTTAGAAATTTACTTCTGATGTATATGTTGCTTCTTTAAATAACTGAGAAATAGAGGCGAAACGAGTTGGTTAACGGGTATTAAAACAACATCACATGACTATAAGCACAATGACAATTGTCACAAATAGAGGACTACATTGTACCTATGCGTCAACTAAAAATAAAATTTAATTAAATGGACTAAACAACTACATTAAGTTTGAGACCAGGGTAAAAATCTAAAACATCTTTTTTGTTTATTTTTTACTTTTATAACCAGATGTGTTGCAGGCATCTGAAAATGTTACCCTGAAGTCGGTACACAAGATTGGCAAGCTGGAGTGACATACGTGTCCAGATAACACTTTTTAAGTCCTGCATACCCTATTTATTAAGTATTGGGTTAATTGTAATAAATTTTAGTAAATAAATATATAGATTATATAATTAAACACTTGAAGAACTGTTAGGATTTGTTAATTTTGTTGGTTTATAAACTCAAAACCTGCAATTTGACTTTTAGATGTTAAAACTAAATTTATATGTATATGTGTATGTAGTATAATATGTATATATATATATATATATATATATATATATATATATATATATAACATCTATTTTACACAATTTAAAACACAATGAAAAAGAAAAAATAAAAAAAATTGAAAACTGTGACGTCTTTTGAAGAGGATTGAGAAACCACACGTCCATAGATTTGAAGTTTTGTGAGACCACATGTGGTGGGGCGCAAACCTCTCTCAAAGCGTCTTAAAAACGTGGGGGAACACTGTACCCTCGGATGTTTTGGGCCTTTTTTGACTGGTGGTGCTACCACAAAGCGCCGAATGAGGAGTGGACTTTGGTCAAAATAACCATGGTCAAACGGCTAACTTTAAAAAACCCCGGTTTTTGTTTTAAAATCTATACTATATTCGCACTTTCGTACCGTGTCACGCACTATCTATATCAGTCGTCGTTCCAGGAAAAAACAATAACTATTATGTATGTCGTGCATCGCACGGGTATTCCCCCTAGTTTTAATGAACAATATGTAGGCTACTTCTTAATTTATTTCTAGTGCTTGGATAAGAATATATGAACACAGTGGTAAAAAATGAATTTAGATGGTTGCATAGAAACACAAGAGCATACACCAAGTAATTGGATTTAATTAAATTTGTTTTTTGTTATGGTGATTTTGATTATATTGATGAGTTGGTATCTTATTCATAAAGTTGGATCAGATAGATGTTATATATGAATATTTGAAATATTTGCATGGTAAGATATTATATTTATAGCATTGAGACCCTTATGATACTTTTACGATTATATGGAACTACATAATTTATTATTGTAGAAAGTTAAAAAAAAAGGTGGGCTTATTTACTAGTAAACAAATGATGATATGTTAAAATCATAGTTTCAAATTAACATGACAGATATGTATACGTGAGATATTTTTTTGTTACATTATAATTAATTATACCATGATAATTTATTTAAAAAAAAGTTTTATGCTTTTTAATTGATCGAAAAGAATATCTTATCTCATAAAGTTTTACTAGTCTTATCTCATAAAGTTTTAGTACTCAATCAATGACATAATATATACACTTTTTCTGTTAAACCCCAAGTGAAGTCCTTTTTATTCCTTTACCTGAAATTATTTGCTTGTTGGCCATAAAAAACAGATAAAATATTAATGTGGATCACAACTAATTGTTTTCATTAGTCATTGTTAATATATAGCATGCCAAAGGACTTTTATACAATTAGATATAAATGAGTTAAATGTGGATCGTAATTAATTGTTTTCATTAGTCATTGTTAATATATAGCATGCCAAAGGACTTTTACACAATTAGATATAAATGAGTTATATGTGTAGTGCTCATTGGAAACATCACGTGATTTAGTTTTAAATAAACTATACAATCTATAATGCAATGTATTATTATTGTTATAGCATGATTATAAAAATAACATTTGGTATTTATAGTAGGGTTATACTAGCATTTATAACAAATTTTGCATATAAGAAATTCATGTAATTGATTCCTATTGCTAGATATCATTTTTTGTTATTAGAGAAACCTTTTCTAGCGATGTCAGTATTTCTCATACATTCATTAGGCTATGTCATAATGTTTAATAATTTAATTTTTGATTAACTATTATTATTGCTTGTATAAAATAATGACCATTGCTATATGATTCATATGTGCAATATATAGATTGTTTATTTGATGTCATTAGTTTTTTTTAATATCAATATTTGAGAAGAAAAAAATTGAGTACGCTATGTAGTTCATCAATATTCCAATTCTCAAATAATAAATGATCTGAGAACTTGAAAGAGATATATGTTTAAGTTTCAAAGTAAGTAACGAATATATAT
Source organism: Helianthus annuus (assembly GCF_002127325.2). NCBI lineage: Eukaryota > Viridiplantae > Streptophyta > Magnoliopsida > Asterales > Asteraceae > Helianthus > Helianthus annuus. The sequence continues at coordinate 18,455,192 of NC_035440.2, read as the reverse complement.
AAGATATCTTTGTAATTGGTTATATCATATCTTTGTGATTGGTTATACCATGATAAGTTATTACATAAATTATATACGTTTGCTTATTAGTGATGAAAAGGTTTCTTATTTCATAAAGGCCTATTATAAGTTGTTTTTATATGATGACATGCTATGAGATCATGTATTGAATGATTTGTTGCTATCTATATCTTGTATTCTATATGCTATCATTTCTTTGCATCGATAATATTGAATAGAACGATTAAACCAGATCATGGTTTATTGTCACTCTCATGAAAGAGGAGAAATGTGCGTAGATTTGACACCCAAAGTGTCATACTCCATGTATCTCATTATCAAGTTTTAAATGGTCGTGAGATGTTAGACCGGTAATATTATATGACTCGGACAACAAAGAGAAGTTTATTTATAAAGGAAAATCAGATAAAACAAACTTTGTTTGTCGAACCTTAAATATGATCCTAAGGTAGCAATATCATTAAAAAGAAACAAAAGGTTCTAAATGAATTTAGATTTATATGTCCGAGTAAATAATGGAAACCGTGAAAATTGTTTGGTTTTACTTTGATCCATGAAATAATATATATTGATCATTATGATCATTGAGAAAAATACAATGATGGTCATGTTGATAATGAGATCAACCATTAGAAATTATAATGAGATCGACTACAATAATTAAAATGATAGTCATGATGAGATCGACTATTAGAATTGTAACAATAGTCATAATGAGATGGACCACCAAAAGTGGCAAACTAAGGAATGACCATAGAACATGATGGTTTAAACTTTGAAGTTCATTCTCTTGTATCTTACATTTTGTATTACATACGTGCAAGTAATACATATGCGATCATAATCCAAAGTTTTATGGATCATAAGTATTTAGTTAGTTGGCATGACCGGTTAGACCACACCGAGTCATTAATGATGATGTGAAAAGTATCGAAGAACCATAAGATTTGTCTTGATAAGTATACATGTCATGTTTGCTCTCAAGTGAAGTTAAGTACTGATCAACAAAAGTAGGGTGTGAATCCCCAAATATTCTGGAAATGATAACGGAAATAAATATACAAACATGACACCATTTAGTGTTTTAAAATCGATGCATCGTCTAAATGGTTATCAAATCCACAACCTGAAGCTTGTGTGATTATGGCTTAGCTAATGTGACAGCAAGCATATTAATCCAGATTAGTATATTTATTTGATAATAGTGAATTTGATTCCCAAATTATTAATAATCATTGGAATAAGTGTTATTGTTGAGATGATCACTAAACGTCTACTATTGGTTACAAAGCCAATGATCATGAGAGGAGCAAAAGTTCATTTAGGTACATGTAATTTTATATATAGTACTATCAATTCACATCAAGCCAATAAGTTATAGTTCTCCCCATACAGTTGGTTTTTGGTCAGGAACCAAATATGTCTCATCAACGATTTTGGTTATGCGACATATATTGAAACTCATCCACCACACCGCACAAAGATGAGACTTCTAAAAAGTTTGAGAATATGTTGGGTATAAATAATCGTCTATGTACTTAAAGCCATTAGGGAGAAATTCATTTATGGCTCATTGGTTTTCACTTTAGTGAATGAATGTTCCCAACATTAGGGAGAGATAACAAGCAGTTGGAAAGTGAAAAGTGAAATGAATTATCATGTCATCTTGATCCTCAGACTATAAACTATGAACTAGATGTTTAAAGTATAATTCATTTACCAATATTAAAGAACAAATTACTAGACAAGTTCACTGACCTAAATAGACTGACTAAGTAAGTCACATAATCAACTGCTTATGCTCCAATTATATTTGTGTCCCAAGAGGACATAATATATTTTTGTAATGAGTCTATTGCACGCCTAAAGCGTGGTAGACTAGTTGATTCCAATAATAAAATTCCTCGAAAGTTGGAGCAAGTAATTAAGATGGTCAAGTCGAGGTTATAGTAATAAGATCTCCTGAAGAGATAATAGACATGATGGTTCAAGAAGGACCTCAGGTACCTGAAAACAAAGAGATCTCGATAAGTTGTATCATGTCTAACATATGTATGGAATCAAAATAAAAATCGACGTCGTTATACTTTTGTATATATTGTAGCGCTTAAAATGATTAAATGATGAGGATCAAGATTTAAGATCTGCCTATGAATGAATATTAAGAAATGATTGGCCAAAATAGAAAGACGCAAATAAGGTAGAGTTTAGTTCTCTAATGAAATGGAAAGTTTCTGGACCAACAGTCCATACAACTGAAGTTGTAAAATATGTTGGATACAAAAGTGTCTTTTAGGCGAATCATGTGAAAATCAAATTAAGTGATATAAGTCAAAATTGGTGGCACAAGAATTTTCACAAATACCAATGATTGATTATGAGAAAACGTATTCTTCAGTGTTGGATGCATTGACTTTCCAATATCTTATTAGTCTGGTAATATATAAAAGAGAATTGACACGCGTCTTATGAAAGTTACGTATCACTTGATACTAAGTCATATAAAATAAGTTCTCGAGAATATTATGATTATTACGTAAATTCAGATCTGAATACATATACATGTTGTATATGTTATTGAATTGAATATAACTGGAACTCCCCATGAGTATCCTAAAGCATTTGAGTGCTTAAGAGGTTAATTGAAACACCTTATGGATGTAATTATTGTGCACCAATACTCCAATAAACATACATAGAAAATGCGTACCTGGTTGTTATGGCATCTCAATGTACACAGTGTACAAACATGGTACAATATAGATTTTTGAGATAAAAGTAGGTGTTCATGATATTTTTACATATGATATAGATATCTATGTGTTAAAAGGGCAAAATTTATGTAGCAAAACTTCTAAAGAGTGAAAGCACATGCATATTTGGATAAGATGGAAAGAATTCCCTCATGGATTGATAATGCTAGAAGCATTAATGATGTAAAAACCGCAAGAACGTATTATATGAAGTTGACAAAATACGTATGGACTAAAATAGTTGGGTCGAGTGTTGTACAATTCGAGATATTCACATAAAGAGGGATATAAGTTTAATTAAATTAGCCATGTTCTATGAACATTCTACTTTTAAAAGTTCACTATAATCGCAATTTACAGTAATGATTCTAGGCATCATTGAGAGAAATTGTCGAGCTTTTAGAGGGAGAATTTTTGAATGACCTTGGCACAATCTAATTATTACTCGAACTGCAGTTATAGTATATATGTAATCATATTTTACTAATCCCTCAAGTACATCTAGAAGATGATGTTTGGATATTTTAGTATGGACATAGTTGAACCTTAAAGTATGTTAAAGGTTGTTAAGTCATTTTTTATAAGAAATGACTATTATCATCTCCTACCAAAGTAGGGATTCTCATTCCAAAAGTACCATGGCTAAAGTGCAATTGTGCATTAATATTTCTTTCTATCTATGCATAATATGTTTTTCTTATTTGAATTTATCAACACGATATAGCACGTGTACAATGAGGAGACATTTGAATGGTAAAGCAGATATGTCGATACCCTAAAGGTAAGAATGATATGTGTTTATATTTTACTAACCTATGATAACTAGTTTCGTTAGTCTTGTAGATGTAAAGAATGTAACACAACATAGTAGTGGATCTTATGGTATTTGCTTGCAAGAGGAAGCACTAGAAGTCTCACAAGAAGATTTTACAACATTACTCAATATAAAGTATTGCACTTCAAGGCATCAAACAACAAATTATTCTACAAAAGTTTTGAGTAACATTCGAGGAAGATGGACACATGTTACTTAAAGGATACATATTATAATGAGGGGGGATTTTTTCAAGTTGCACTCTTTTCCCTTAACTAAGTTTTGTCCCATTGGGTTTTCTTAGTAAAGTTTTTAACGAGGCAACATACCTGATCCAAAAGTATCAGAATAAGAAAATACGTGCTGCACTCTTTTTCCCTTAGCTGAGGTTTTGTCCCACTGGGTTTTCCCTAGCAAGGTTTTTAACGAGGCAGTATCACCAAGCGTATTAAAGGTATGTGGATAGTCAAGGGGGAGTGTTATGAATAAGTCATTTATTTGGTGACTCTCCACATACATAACTCTTATCTTTTCAAGTTCTTTAGTATTAATGTATATGCCTAAATATATAGAGGCATTTGTATATGGTGAATAGTGATTAATGAATAAGAATTCTCCATGTTCTATTCTCTACATGATTTTATAGTTTTGTTCCCATGTTTATATACTTATATATTAGTTGCTAATAGACCATAGTTTTACAACAAAACCGTTTTAAAAGATTTTTAAAAATAATTTATATCATCTATAATTAAATAAAAAGATTCAATTACAACGGTTCTCAGATGATCAAATACAACGGACTAATTTTCAATTACAATTTCGTTGTGATCAAATACAACATACTATATTATAAGAATTTTCAAATATTAATTTATTTTTTTAATGATTTAATAATATTGATCAAATACAACAGACTGCTTAATACAACGGTGTTCTTGATCATTACCATTTTCTATTCAATTGAATACTAAAAAAGGTATAGTCAACATATAATCAACAAGTATAATCAACATACAAATATACAATGAGTAGCAACCATAACCTTCATATTTGATTGAAAACATTTGGATTACAAATATAAATATGTCAACTTTAGCTGGATGATCGGATTTTTTTGGTTCTTCAAACAAAATCTTAAAATTTATATCCAGATTTCTATCGTTCTAAGTAAAAGGCTTGACCCTTAATACTAACATTTTCTTCAAGTGTTTGTATAATTATTATTTTACATATGTACTTACACACATCCCCTTCTTTCTTCTTCAATTATACTCGAACGAAGCATTTCAAATATAGAATCAGATCATATAAAAAAATAGATGTAGAAATCTTAAGGAAAGGGTTTTAAATGGACAATGAAAACATAGTAAGTAACATATACACATAAATCAAATTCAAATTTTAACGTGTCACTAGAATTCACACATTGTAAGTTTCATTTTTTTTTTGGTTCTGAAACACGTAATTTTTGCTTATATACTGCAACACCGTCTAGAACAGGGTGGACGTGATAAACTGATTTCAACTTAACTATCAATTGATATCCCCGCTTAATTGCAGATGACATGTAGGGTTCCCTATACATGCATGTATGTTTTAGTTTTTATGACGCATCACATGCGTATAACAATCGATGTTTTGGCATATTTCAAAATATACGGGTTGAGAGGCATATTCACATTTGAAAGCACTCATAGAACTCACCTCCGTCTGGTATGGCAACGGTTGGTAATAAATTAGCAGGGGTTAAGTCCTAAGCTTGGCAAGGTAATTATCATACATGCATAAAAGTCACATATCTTAATTAAACCTTTGTCCAAGGCAATTATCCTATAATTCTGTCCTAATTAACCTGACCTTAAACGGAAACAGAACTATACCTGACGGTTATCTGCGGCAGTCGAAAGAGCTTTCCTCGACAAGCGCACTAAATATAACCAGCTCACAACACCTAAAAGAGGTATCGAAAGCTTGGGATTCTCACAAATGAAGAGTTTACGTAGAACTAAAACAAATACGAATGAAATTCCTTTAGTCTCCTATTTATAGAATTTTCTGTGAAAGATACGATCGAGCTGCATCTTTTCCATATTGCCTTATGTTTAATGAGTCATTACGACGTGTCAGTTGTCACGACCTCGACCTGAAATTACGGATGGCACCATAAACATACAGCCCATATCTTCAAACATACGACTTGGATATTTTTTTTGAATTCTTTTCCCAGACGATGGGTTCTAAAGTGTAATTCGCGAATCAAGTGTTACATATACTTTCTATTTCTACGGAAAATCAAAAGGTTGATAACAAAATTAAATGAGCCAAATGACAACAATATTGGTAACTTTGTTTCTTAACGTAGTTATATACTTTTTGGGACCAATGGTCCTTAAATAGTCACTAAACTTTGAACCAGGATTTGTAGACGAGGCATGGTCTACAAAGCGCTTGGTCACCCCTACTCTTGAAACGACCAAAAAAATATCCAACCAATGCATAAATACACTCTACTTTTGCATTTCATATCAGACAACCAGTTTTGAGAAATGGAGATGTAAAATATAACTAAAACACGTAACCACCTTAAATGTTAATTAATACAAGTGATGCAAGACAAACTTAATAGGGAAAATTATTAAAATAGACAAGTTACCAATCAAATTATTAAAATAGATGTTGATTGCTCGCTTAGTCGGCAATTTTTGCCAGCTTCGTCTCCAAATTTACCGTCTAATCGACATTTAAAAGTCAACGTCTATTTTGTTAAGAAGTGAGTAAACATATCTATCGTGAATTTCCGAACTTTCCATAAAAATTATTCTTACACAAGAGACATCATGCATCTTTCTTTAATTCATTTCTAGTAACCCAAAACCTTTTACTTCATTTCTTCTAGCCGAAAACTTGTGAGGCCAAAATCTAACAAACCAAACACCCGTAAGCTCATCAACATTCTCATTTTCCTCCAACGACCGTCCCATTGTCTCTCTAGTAAAAAAATATGTCACAAAAAACCCTAAACCACAAACCCCACCCATCACCATCAACGTAGTCGACACCCCAAGCCCGTTTGGAGGATCGCGAGAAGCCCACACGTACCCTATCGACCCAATTATCGCGCCTACTTTTCCAACCGCACCCGAGATCCCATGACAAGTTGCACGAAACCTCGCTGGAAAAAGCTCAGCCGGAACTATGAAGGTTGTGGTGTTTGGCCCAAAATTGGAAAAAAAGAAAGTAAACCCATAGAGGATAATGAAGAGATTTGGATGATCCCCATTCATGTTAACTTTCGCGATTGTAAACAAGCTTACCGCCATGAAAAAGAACCCGATTGCTTGAATCTTAACTCTCCCGATGTGATCAATCATGTAAACAGTCAAGATGTATCCAGGAATGGTTGCACATATTGCAATGAGTGCTTGGAATCTTGCGATCTGCAATGCATCTTTGTATATATTCATCTGGATCTTTGGAATTAAGTGGCCACTAAATACATGGTATTGGAACAAGTTAAGACTGTAAAAGACGATATCGATAAGAAACCAGTTTATGGATGCCGCAATGAGATCACGACCGTGTCGTCGGAGAAATTCACGAGAGAAGAAAGGGTAGGTGTTGGAGAAAGCAGCACGAGTGTTGGGTGTGTTTATCATCTCGACATCTTCTTGGATTGTACTTAATGGTAGGTTCATCACTTTCCCTATGTCTCTTGCTGCTTGTAATGTGTTTTTCTCTACCAAAGCCGTGAATCTGTGGAATCAGTGTTTATAGAAAACCATGATCAGTTGATAGTTAAAAAAAACCTGGCCCCTAGCTGTGTAACAAAAGTGTCCCTTCCTGTGTTGTTGAAGGTTGAAGTCCTTCGGCGAACATAGATTCCATTAATAATAGGATTAGGGTGTTTGGAGTGGCATTCAAGGCAGTGACCCATATAGAAAATTCTTATTAGGGCAATATTTAAAAAAAGGGTAACAAAATCGGCTAAACATCAAATTTTTCCAAAATTTACACCATTGTCGCAGCGTCAAAGGGCAACGGGGGTTATACATACCACACATAGTATACACACAATACATATACACAGTGCAGATATACATACACATATATACACTGTACACATATACAAATTAGTTTTTTTATTAGACATATACACGGTGCATATATATATTAGACACACATGTGTGTGTTTTATATATACTATACCCATATAGAAAATTCTTATTAGGGCAATATTTAAAAAAAGGGTAACAAAATCGGCTAAACATCAAATTTTTCCAAAATTTACACCATTGTCGCAGCGTCAAAGGGCAACGGGGGTTATACATACCACACATAGTATACACACAATACATATACACAGTGCAGATATACATACACATATATACACTGTACACATATACAAATTAGTTTTTTTATTAGACATATACACGGTGCATATATATATTAGACACACATGTGTGTGTTTTATATATACTATACAGATTAGTTTTTTTTATCTAAAAATAAACGGAAAAATTCTTCGACGGTTCCCTACGATCTAAAGAATTTTAGAAAAAATAAGTAGAAATTAAGCTGATAATGAGAAAACTAGTTAAATGTGAGAAAACTAAAAAACTCACTCAAAACCATTAAAAATAAGATGGAGGGGCAAACCTGGAAAAAATATAACTTTTGGAACATTTTATATCTTCTTCATATGTTATTATTATTTTTTTTATAAAATTGCATCATAAGATTACAAAATCACCATAAGATTAAACCTTTAAAATATTTTCTTTTTGTAAGAGTTGAGTTTTAAAATGTTCATTTTCAGGATTTTCCGAAAACAGTCACTATATGGAATGAATGAGTTGTTAGTACCGAGCGGTTTCAGGCATCTTCATCCGCCAATAATAAGTCATAGATGCTGGAATCGCACCGAACATGAGAATAAGCCGCCATGCCATGTCCGATTCAGGTGGGACCGGAGCAATGTTTACTGACGGTGCAAGTTCCGACGGCTTCTCTAGATTGTGTTTGTTGGCGCTAGCTTCGAAAATGGAGCACACAATCATGAAAACGAGCGAACTCATAAGTATCCCAAACCCTTGCATGGAGAACACACCCGCAATAAACGCTCCACGAGTCCGCTTATTGGCAAACTCCGCCATAATCGTGGCTGATAACGGGTAATCCCCTCCGATTCCAATCCCTAGCAAGAACCGAAAGAACCCAAGGCTCACAAACACCATTAACGGCAATTTTGAGAGTGTTAAACCGCATCCAATAGATGCCACAATCATCATCACCAGAGAAACACCATACACACGACGGCGTCCAACACGGTCTCCAAGCCGGCCGAAAACCAGTTGACCAATCACAGCCCCCATTAGCGTGACACAAAACATTGTGGAGGCAATAACGGTTGGAACCTCAAACCATTTCTTTGGGTCCACGGTTCTATCTACCTTAGGGTAATATATCCTTCCTATCATGCTCATGACGAGAGGGATACAAAATAAATCGTAACTATCAGTAAATAAACCCATACCTGCGATTATGATTGCTTTAAAGTGGTAATATTGTGTCTTGGCGACATCAAGCGCCCGTAAAACTTTGAGTGCCATTTTGAGATTAATTTCTTGAACACAAGAATTTATAAGAAATATAAGTAGATAAAAAATGCCACTGGAAATTGCCCGCGAGTTTCCTAAGGATAAAATCCTAAGCATATGCTGTGTACGATTTGATATTCACAATAGTTGAAGTCATCAATGTTAAAGTTTATTGTTTGTTTTAGTATGTATGCCTACTATTGGAGACAAGTAAATGACAAAAACATGGATAAAACCAATTTGAGTCTTGGAAATATATGTGTAACTTATGTGAATATTGCTATACAGTTATATATAGTATGCCAAATCAACTTTTAAATCAATCTCCACCATTGGATTTGGTTAAGATTAAATCTCAACCACTTAAACTCCATTTGTAACTGCTATTGTGGCAGTTCTCAGACAGTTTTGTTGGTGCATTTGTGTCTGTACTTTGTCTGTATTCGGTCACGATGTAAAACGATGTCCTTGTTAGGCCTGTGAGTTTGACCAAGTCAACCATCCTCCTGGTTTGACTTGGACAAACAGTTTGAATATGGTTGTAATTTGTCTGTCTCGAAGGATGAGACATCGAAGGATGATTTAGATCCTTCGATAAGCTCGAAAGTTAACCTTCGATAGATGCAGATGGACCTCGAAGGATATGCCATCCTTCGAGGTATATGTGTATCCTTCGAGAGCTGGATGCTCGATAGATCATCTATCGAGCAGTCAACATGATCCTTCGGACAGACATCCTGTGTTGGGTATTTATACCCATGCAGTGTGTTCACCTCTCATTAGAGGCATAGAGACAAGCAGACAAGTGAGATAGAGAGATAGAACACACACACACTGTTAGAGAGTTTACAAAACAGATTTGTAAACATTGAGCTTGTAACCGAACCTTCATACGCATTAATACAAGTAGTGTTAATCGGTGAACTTAGTGTGTCTTGTGTTTATGCTTGTTTCAACTCGGTTTGCATACTAGCTTGGATTCCGCACTTGCTAATGTGTTTCACATAACAAGGTTAAGGTTTGACCTCATCCTCCGAGGGACCTACAAGTGGTATCAGAGCTAAGGCTCTTTACCTTGTTAAAAACCGGGTTTGTTCAAGGTCTTGGTGTGTTTGGACACTTGGTTTAGTACCCGTTTTTGGTGGTTTTCTTGCATTTATAAACATAAAAACGTGTTCTAAACCAACCGGGTGTGTTAAAAAGCGGGTTGGGTAACTTAAAACTTGTGTTTAAGAAATTTGGTGATTTCCGGCCAAATTCCGGTGTGTTCCGGTGACCGGATTTTCTGGATAAGATTTTCCATTTTGGGAATATTTTATTTGAAAAATCAAAGTTGGTAGAAAGAAAGGTCTGAACATACCTTTCTGCCGAAAGTTGACTACCAACCCATCACCTTTTCACCAACCTGTCATCTCAGTGTCAGTTGTGTCAGTAGTGTTCGAAGGATATCCTTCGACATCGAAAGATCATCTTTCGATCAAAGACAGTTCGATAGATAAGCATCTTTCGAACAGTCTTTCGAAGTCTGAGATCTATCCTTCGATCCAGGGAATCTATTCGAAGGATATATATTCGAAAGATAAGGATATATATTCGAAAGATAAGGATCTTTCAATTGTGAATCTTTCGAAATTGTGAATCTTTCGAAATCATTGTTCGAAGTTCAACAGTGATCTTTCGAACACTGTTGATCCTTCGAACAAGTGCTGATCCTTCGAACAAGTATTATCTTTCAATTCTTGTCTGTTTAAGTTTAACAGTTTCTGTTTGTCTTGTCTTTCGAGGTTGGATCTTTCGGCTGGCTATTATCATTCGGGATATTCATATAGAATTTATTTTTTTTTTCAAACATGAATCCGAGTTGGTGGGGAACTCCGGCTCCAGATAGTGGAAAATACACAAGTACAGGTTCCACTCCCTCATGGTGGGGTACACCGGCTCCAGACAGTGGAAAGTACACGAGTACAAGTTTATCTCCTTCATGGGCCGAGTCTCCGGTATCAACATCTTCGCAAGCAAATGCCATATCGTCAAGTCAATGGGCATTAGTATCAAATCAAACTCCGAGCATTCAAAGTATTTTATTGAGCGAAAGCGAAACCGGGAGTTTGAATCGACCTCCAAAGTTGATGCACTTAAACGAATATCCGGGCTGGGTTGATAGATTTCGTACATACGTTCTTGGTCAAAATACCGAACTGTGGATACGTTTCACTACAGATTTTGATCAAGCTATAGAGGTTGCTGCTTCAGATACTGCTACGTTTGCCGATCTTCCTGAAGATCAAAAGAAAACGTATGATCTGGAAAAGAAAGCATACGCCATTCTCACTCAGGCGTTAAGCAAAGATATCTACCACCAGTTTGTCAGTTTCAAGACAACGAAGAAGCTGTGGGACGGGTTGAAAACCAGAGGAGTAGGGAATGAAGCAACACGCCAATTGCGTCATGATCTTCTCAAGAAAGAATTTGACTGTTTCACGTGCATGGATAAGGAGTCTTTGGGAGACATGACAAGCCGGTTTTATCACTTGCTTACAGAGCTGAACAATTTTGGAGTAGCGACAACTACAGCTGAAGTGGTGAAGAAGTTTGCTGATGCTTTGCCTCCCCAATGGAGTAGTTTCTTGGAAATCCTGAAGTATAACGGAGTGTTGAGAACTACAAATATCAACGACTTCGTGCAGCTTTTGGAAAACAAGGATCAGGAGGAAACATTAAAGGCAAAAAGAGTTCCATTGCCACAGAATCCAGAAATGTATTATGGAACTTCCAGTTCTTCGTCTGCAAGAACCGGTCCACATGCTCCACTACAAACGGCGTTTGTCACAAGCACGGATATGTATGGCAATCCAGTGCAAGTTCCTGTTAAGCCACCTCCCACCACAAACATGTATGGAAATCCAATACAACCACCTCCTCCTCCTCCTGCTCAACAACAACATGCATGTTATGGAGGAACATCATCTGCTGGTCAGCAATCAAAACCTAATACAGTACAGCTCGACACTTCAAGCTTCTCTAAAGTCAGTGTAGAAGTAGCAAGGGAACACATGGAGCTGCTTAACACTGTAGTGAGCGCGTACTGTGGGTTAATAGAAGGTCAGATTGGCAACATTAATCTGACACAAGAAGACTATCGGCAGATTGATAAAGAAGAGATGGACTTGATGGATATCAAGTGGGCCTTTGCTAGTGCTGTGAGAAGGGCAAAGGATTGGATGGAAAGTACTGGCAGAACCAGCTTGGAAAGCAAGAAAGACACCAAGTATGGGTTCGATAAACAGGCAGTAAAATGCTTCAACTGTGGTGAACGGGGTCACTTTAAAAGGGAATGTACAAAGCCAGCACAGCACGGGAACCAGAACCCCTTCAGAAACCAAGGCAACCAACAGAACCAGAACAGAAACAATGAGCGTACATTAGTGCCTGTCAACAACCAAGCCAACCGGGCACTTGTGGTTCAAGTGGATGAAGGTTGTGACTGGTCAATCCAGTTGAGTGGTGATGCTCCAGATGGAACAACATGTTTTGCTCAAGTTGTGAAGGATTCAGTTCACACCAGTGGTGGAGAATCTTCCGCCAGTGGTGGTGAATCTTCTGAGGATGACGACTCTTCGGGTTATAGCAGGAGTTCAGATGAAGAATCCTCGAGTTCAGGCGATGATCATGTGGGTGAGACATCAAATGCAGCAATCGATGCAGATATTGATGAACTTTTGGAGGAAGCTGAAGCAGGAACACAAAGAAGATCTATCTTGGTGGATCAAGCTGCTTATTCTTCGTCTTCTCTCCATTCAGCCTTTATGGCTAATGTCGACGGTTCATCAAGTCAGGTATGTGTCGATGAACCCACTGTTGTAAATTGTGATGAATGTGATAAGTTGCGTGCTAGGTGTGCTGATGTAGAGAAAAGTATGTCTGAGTTGCAAGGCAAACATGATGCTTTACAAGCTAGTTTGTTTGACTTGCAAGACAAACATACTACAGTGAATGAGAATTTGTGTGACTTGCAAAGTAAGCATGAAGCTTTGCAAGAAAAGTATGATGTGACTTTTATTCACAATCAGAAATTGACTGTGGACCTTTCCAAATGTACAGAAGCCAATATGTTTTATGAAAATCATGAAAAGGAGTTTAAATCGGTAATTGAAAAGTTAAAGAAAGATAAAACCGAGTTAACTAAAATGGTTTCCAGAAAGCAAACTGACATTAATTTGTATATATCTCGCCTTGAGACAATGCAAAAAGAGATGGCTTGTGTAAAAACGGAAAGTGAGGCAATCCAACTCAAGTTAGATAGTTATTTGAGTTCTAGCTATGTGTTGGATCACATCATTGATGTCCAAAAGGAGAAAAGGGACGTCACGTGCATAGGCTATAAGAATTGTCCACCACCAGTGAGACATAATTATGATGCCATGCCGGATGAGGAGGACAGAGTGTTCTTTGAACCATCTGTGCCTCTAGATGTGAAAGAATTTGCAGCAGGGCTCGGATATACAAAGGAAGTATCATCAGATTAGGATGTATCAGCAGATACATGTGTGTCCTCTGCTGAACTGAATCAGGATCCTCCAGTCATTACTGAGGATGCTGATTCTTCTGATGATGAATCTGATGATGCTGTCCCAGCAAAGTCTGATGCGGTAGTAAAAAATGAGGACATACCTCTCGAGAATCACATTCTATGTGATCCTCCTGCAAAAACCGCTAAGACTGTTGCAATTGAGTCCTCGTCTGCAAAAGAGTCAGAGAGCGTGAACTTGCTGTACACTCTTATTGGTGATGATAAAATCTATTCAGACAAAGACTTTCCCATTAAGAATGTGAATCAATCCTTAATCAGCAAAGTTTTTGAAAACTCGACAAGTAAGTTTCTGGGAAAGACAGGACCACGTGTTACAGTTACACAGTGTCCTCCTATTCCAAAGGCCGAAATTCGAAAACAATTTGGCAACAAGAAATTACCAACAGTGCAGAAACAGCAAAATCACGCCAAGCCAAAAGCAAAATCACCGGCTCAAACTCAAAAGAAGCCGAATCGGAAGAAAAACAAGAATGTAAACTTTGTGAAATCGACGGGAACGGACAAAATTGAAACGTTTGAAAATAAATCTAACTTAGATTTTGTCAAGAAAGCTACTGTATTGAAAAGAAATGAACAAACCAGTTCAAAGCCTAGTACCTCGGGTTCATAAAGTTCAACATCATCGGCTAAACGATCACATGATACTTCGGGGTATGTTGAACGAAGATCATGTTTTGAGTGTGGAACAATTGGACATATAATTCGAAATTGTCCATATCTTCATAAACAAAAAGAAAAAGTTGATGTTCCCCGTGACCAAACTGACCGCAGGCAAACTGTTTCTGCAAAACAAGATCCCCGACTTGTAAAAGAAAGGGAAATGAAACAGAGACGCCAACAGGTCAAGAAAATTGAAAAGGCGATTAAAACCGATGTGGTTAACAAAACATCTGTTTCTGTAAAACCAGACAATTCAAAAACTTCAGACAATCATGAAGTTAAAATTTTAAAGAACAACACTAGTAAAACAAAACAGACCTGGAAACCAAAAACGGTTACTGAATCAGGGGGACCATCACAATTTACCAATCATCAAAGACAAGAAGTTATTGTTATTGATGAAAATGGAAGACCCAAGACCACAATGGCTTGGGTCCCCATCTCCAACTAATTGATTGAGTTCATGTGCAGGGTGTTCCAGGAGGAACTATCAGTAGTCATTGGATTGTTGATAGTGGGGCATCCAGGCACATGACAGGCGACATGAAGCTTCTCTACGACGTCAAATCTATTAGAGGAGGTTATGTTGCTTTTGCTGGAGATAAGGGAGGATATATTACGGGTGAAGGAATGATATCCAACGGGATTGTCAGCTTTGACAAGATCAACTTTGTGCAACAACTTGATCACAACCTTCTTAGTGTTTCTCAAATTTGTGACAAGCAATTCTCAGTACACTTTGATGCTAATGGATGTTATGTGCTGAAACCCGGCTTCAAAATTCCAAAAGAATGGATTCTCTTGTCAGCTCCAAGGATAAATGATTTGTACGTCCTTGATATGAGCCAAGCTATTACTACGTCTGCACAAGCAACTTGTTTCGTTTCCAAAGCCACAGAAAAAGACTCTATCTCTTGGCACAGACGAATGGGTCACATTCACTTACGCAAAATGAATCATTTGGTTTCAAATGAATTGGTGAATGGTGTTCCTCTTAAAAACTTCCATCTTCAAGACGTCTGTGTTTCGTGCCAGAAGGGAAAACAAACAAAGAAGAAGCACCCTACTAAGAAGATCAACACGGTGGCAGTTCCTCTTGAACGTTTGCACATGGATTTGTTCGGTCCTGTCAAGCACAAGAGTATTCGGAATGATCAATACTGCCTCGTGATTACTGATGACTATTCAAGATTTTCTTGGGTGGCTTTCATGGCACACAAGAGTGAAACCTTTGGTATTATCAAAAACTTGATCATTCAGATTGAGAATTTGTATAAGTTGAAGGTTAGGCGGATACGTAGCGACAATGGTACTGAATTTAAAAATCATTCCATGGCGGAGTTTTGCACTTCAAAGGGTATTCTTCATGAGTTTAGTGCAGCTTATACTCCTCAACAGAATGGTGTCGCTGAACGTAAGAACCGCACATTGATCGAGACTGCTAGGACAATGTTGGTAGAGTCGCAGTTGCCCATTCCATTTTGGACTGAAGCTGTGGCCTCTGCATGTTATACATTGAACCGAGTCCTTACAGTCAAAAGGCACAACAAGACCTGCTTTGAGCTTCTTCAAAAACGGAAACCAGATTTGTCTTATCTTGAACCGTTTGGAGCTCCATGCACAATCATCGATCCTAATGGAAAGTTTGGGGCAAAAGCAATTGACGGATACTTTCTTGGGTATGCCACCCCTAACTTACGAGTCTGGAATCTAGAGACTAAAAGGGTCGAGGAATGGTCTGAGGTCAGAGTACAAAGGCACACTTTGCCAGTCAAATGTCCTGGTCAGCCTTGGATGTTTGAGTACGATGACTTTTTCAATTCGATCAATGTTGAAGCCGTTGAAGAAAGTGCTGCGGCAAGGATGTTTTTCGAGAGTGACAATGCAACAGTTTCACCGGTGGTTCGTCCAATTCTTGTCAATTAGGAACCATCTTCGGTGAACAATAATACTCTCGACAATGAGGATTTTCACGATGCTGCTGAATTGAACGAATCTTCAGAGGATGATGAATTTCTAGATGTAGATCAAGAAGCTCCAACAGCTGTTCATGGTACTTCAGAGGGTACTCCTCCAGTGGATGCCCATAGAACAGCTGAAGCAACTGCATCATCCTCTTCGTCAATTCCGGGCATTGATTTAGTTGTTGATCTCAATCTCAACAACCTGGGTATAAATATTCCAGTTCCAGATAATCCTGAAACAAGGATTCATAATACCCATCCTCAACAAAACATCATCGGAAATGTGCAAAGTGGCATTCAAACAAGAAACATGTTGCGAAACAACAACAATGCAGGCCTGTATGCAGCTATTCGAGAATCCGGGCAACAAAATGATTGGTCTTTCGCGTGTTATGTCTCACAGGAAGAACCAAGAACTTGGAAAGAAGCCATGAAAGATAACTCTTGGGTTGAAGCAATGCAGGAAGAACTGCAACAATTCCAGAAGCTGGGTGTCTGGAAACTCGTAGAGAAACCTGCTGGATACAAGAAGATTGGTACCCGTTGGGTTTTCAAATGCAAAAAGGATGACCGCGGAGTTGTTATCCGGAACAAAGCACGTTTAGTCGTTCAAGGTTTTCGTCAGATAGAAGGAATCGACTACAACGAAGTGTATGCACCTGTTGCACGTCTGGAAGCTATTCGGATCTTTCTGGCTTATGCCTCATTCAAAGGATTCAAGGTCTACCAAATGGACGTCAAAAGTGCTTTCTTACATGGTGTGGTTGAAGAAGAGGTGTACGTCGAACAGCCTCCAGGTTTTGAAGATCCTATCCATCTCGATCGGGTTTGGTTGCTCAACAAAGCTCTCTATGGTCTACATCAAGCACCGCGAGCTTGGTATGCAACCTTATCTAACTATCTGCTGGAGAACGGTTTTCGAAGAGGTCTTATCGACTGTACTCTATTCATCAAAGAACAAGATGGAGATCTTCTTCTGGTACAGGTATACGTTGATGATATTATTTTTGGTTCTACTAATGATGTCTTGTGTAGGAATTTCGAGCGCATTATGCAGGATAAATTCGAGATGAGTGCTATGGGGGAAATGACTTTCTTCTTGGGCCTACAAGTGCAACAAACTGAGTCTGGGATATTCATCCATCAGACTAAATATGTTGGCGACATCTTGAGCCAGTTCCAGATGTCTGATGCAACGCCCATTGGTACCCCACTGCCACAAAATCACGGAATTACTCCAGACTTGAAGGGTGAAGCTGTTAGCCCCTCATACTACCGCGCAATGATCGGATCTCTTATGTACCTCACAGCATCAAGACCAGACATAATGTACCCAACGTGCCTGCTTGCCAGATATCAAGTCAACCCGAAGGCCTCACATCTTGCTGCTGTCAAAAGGATTTTTCGTTATTTGAAGGGTTACCCTGACACCGGTCTATGGTACCCTAGGGATAATAACTTTGAATTGGTCGCTTTCAGTGATTCTGATTTTGGTGGATGCAAAATCGACGGCAAATCCACAACGGCTGGATGTCAGTTTTTAGAAAATCGCCTAGTCACATGGCAGTGCAAGAAGCAGACGTGCGTCGCTACATCAACATGCGAAGCTGAATACATTGCTGCCTCGAGTTGTTGCTCCCAAGTTCTTTGGATCCAACAACAATTACGCGACTACGGTTTTGAATTCCTAACTACTCCTATTTACGTTGATAATTCTGCTGCATTACAGATCACTAGAAATCCTGTGCAGCACTCAAAGACCAAACACATCGAAATCAAATATCACTTCATACGTGATTGCTTTGAGAAAAGGCTAATCGATGTTGTTAAGGTCCACACCGATGACCAACGTGCCGACCTTTTTACCAAAGCATTTGACAAATCAAGATTTGACTTTTTATTATTGGTAAACGGCATTAAGGTCAAGCAAGAGTAAAACCAACATCGGAAAATCATTTTTGTAAATATCTTTGTGTGTTTTTAAAATTTATCTTAGTTTATTGCTTTTAGGGGGAGTAAATCCAAAATCTGAAAATCCAAAAACATCAAAAAATTTCAAAAACACAAAAACAATAGAAAAACAAAAATGAGTTTCCTGGCGAGCAAAAGAGAAAATGATAGTACATCAGTGGTCTATCCAAACCTCTTTAAACCTTAAATGAAAAACGATAAGCAGCTCTATATAAGATGTATCGGTAGGCTCACAATCATTATAAAGTGTGCAGGGTGATATAAACTTAAATCGACTGAAGACCAGGTGGGAACCATTCATTGGCATATGGTCTTAGTACCGAAATTTCGTTTGATAGATTGCCGAGGTTCAGAGATATTCGGTCTTTATGCTGCTTATCATCTGGGTATCATGGTTGTATCTTTTACCGAAAAATAACGGGGACGCAAGTCTAGATCTTCCATGATACTATACATACGTGTACATATCTCATACTGCATTCGACCTCAATAAGTGATAAACAATCACATGTCCAAACAAATAAGTGATAAAATATCACATTTATCCGGGAGTCAAGTTCGTCTCTCTACTGTACGAAAGTACTGACCTGTTCATGGACTTGCTCCTGTGCCCTCATGCATATGAAAATCAAGTTCCTCATCAATAAGTGATTCTATCACATAGGGCTTGTTTTCAAATCAAAATAAGTGAGAATCTCACATCATATACGGTCAAACAGATGATAATCGGTATACTCACCGGTAAGATGAACCCTCGTGCATACCTTGATACGGGAATGTGTCGTGATGTGGATGAACACCGGTCGGTAAGTATAAATCATACCTTAACGTATCTCCTAAACATGATTACATCTGATAAGTTGAGCTTAAGTGGACAACAATACCGATAATTGTTATAGGATGCTTATCTTAATGTTAACTAACTGAACAACAAGAGTGTTTTGGCATGACCGTACACTGATATGATTCTCTTACCCTCGAAACTCGCAAAAAGAATGTCTGTATATATTTATTTACTGCTTTCAGTCTTTACATTTGAAAATTTTAAAAATACCAAAAAGATTTTAGGTGTGTTTTAATATAAACTTTATAAAAGCCAAAAAGATTTTATTTCTATTTTATTTTCGATCGTACGATGTTGGAACTCGAGTCTTCGTTGCCTGAAATCTGAATGAAAACCGAATTGACTAAATCTTCATAAGCGGTCGAAATTTGCAAGTTTTGAAAGTTGGAAACTAAAACTGACAAATTTACTAAACTTTCAAACTGTCGGACAGTGTTTGATTGAAACATGGTCATTCGTGTGTCATTTGTTTATGCTAACTATATTCCAAGCAGTTGTTCTCATTACGCGTTTAGATTTCTTGCATGTGCAGATTCTAAAGGCAAGAAGAACATAGTCGATGACAAGCTTTGGAATGAAGACACGACGTGAAGGCACTCAAATGATGAAGACGATCGAGTTGCCGCTGACCATCTTCAACACCACAAGGATCTCAAGCTGTAAAGATCAAGTCATTCATGAGCATAACTCAAGGGGGAGCTTATGTTAAGGGGGAGTTTGTCAACACACTTCCTACATGATTCGGTAGTTTGTTGATACACTTTCTGCTTTCAAGACGTGAAGACTTTGAAGATCCTCCGACATTGAAGACTTAAAAGGACATCAGAGTCTTGAAGACACGAAGATCAAAGATGATCAAGATCGAGACAAAGCTACAGCCAAGGGGGAGTTTGTTGGTGCACTTGTGTCTGTACTTTGTCTGTATTTGGTCACGATGTAAAACGATGTCCTTGTTAGGCCTGTGAGTTTGACCAAGTCAACCATCCTCCTGGTTTGACTTGGACAAACAGTTTGAATATGATTGTAATTTGTCTGTCTCGAAGGATGAGACATCGAAGGATGATTTAGATCCTTCGATAAGCTCGAAAGTTAACCTTCGATAGATGCAGATGGACCTCGAAGGATATGCCATCCTTCGAGGTATATGTGTATCCTTCGAGAGCTGGATGCTCGATAGATCATCTATCGAGCAGTCAACATGATCCTTCAGACAGACATCCTGTGTTGGGTATTTATACCCATGCAGTGTGTTCACCTCTCATTAGAGGCATAGAGACAAGCAGACAAGTGAGATAGAGAGATAGAACACACACACACTGTTAGAGAGTTTACAAAACAGATTTGTAAACATTGAGCTTGTAACCGAACCTTCATACGCATTAATACAAGTAGTGTTAATCGGTGAACTTAGTGTGTCTTGTGTTTATGCTTGTTTCAACTCGGTTTGCATACTAGCTTGGATTCCGCACTTTCTAATGTGTTTCACATAACAAGGTTAAGGTTTGACCTCATCCTCCGAGGGACCTACAAGTGGTATCAGAGCTAAGGCTCTTTACCTTGTTAAAAATCGGGTTTGTTCAAGGTCTTGGTGTGTTTGGACACTTGGTTTAGTACCCGTTTTTGGTGGTTTTCTTGCATTTATAAACATAAAAACGTGTTCTAAACCAACCGGGTGTGTTAAAAAGCGGGTTGGGTAACTTAAAACTTGTGTTTAAGAAATTTGGTGATTTCCGGCCAAATTCCAGTGTGTTCCGGTGACCGGATTTTCTGGATAAGATTTTCCATTTTGGGAATATTTTATTTGAAAAATCAAAGTTGGTAGAAAGAAAGGTCTGAACATACCTTTCTGCCGAAAGTTGACTACCAACCCATCACCTTTTCACCAACCTGTCATCTCAGTGTCAGTTGTGCCAGTAGTGTTCGAAGGATATCCTTCGACATCGAAAGATCATCTTTCGATCAAAGACAGTTCGATAGATAAGCATCTTTCGAACAGTCTTTCGAAGTCTGAGATCTATCCTTCGATCCAGGGAATCTATTCGAAGGATATATATTCGAAAGATAAGGATATATATTCGAAAGATAAGGATCTTTCAATTGTGAATCTTTCGTAATTGTGAATCTTTCGAAATCATTGTTCGAAGTTCAACAGTGATCTTTCGAACACTGTTGATCCTTCGAACAAGTGCTGATCCTTCGAACAAGTATTATCTTTCAATTCTTGTCTGTTTAAGTTTAACAGTTTCTGTTTGTCTTGTCTTTCGAGGTTGGATCTTTCGGCTGGCTATTATCATTCGGGATATTCATATAGAATTTATATTTTTTTTCAAACATGAATCCGAGTTGGTGGGGAACTCCGGCTCCAGATAGTGGAAAATACACAAGTACAGGTTCCACTCCCTCATGGTGGGGTACACCGGCTCCAGACAGTGGAAAGTACACGAGTACAAGTTTATCTCCTTCATGGGCCGAGTCTCCGGTATCAACATCTTCGCAAGCAAATGACATATCGTCAAGTCAATGGGCATTAGTATCAAATCAAACTCCGAGCATTCAAAGTATTTTATTGAGCGAAAGCGAAACCGAGAGTTTGAATCGACCTCCAAAGTTGATGCACTTAAACGAATATCCGGGCTGGGTTGATAGATTTCGTACATACGTTCTTGGTCAAAATACCGAACTGTGGATACGTTCACTACAGATTTTGATCAAGCTATAGAGGTTGCTGCTTCAGATACTGCTACGTTTGCCGATCTTCCTGAAGATCAAAAGAAAACATATGATCTGGAAAAGAAAGCATACGCCATTCTCACTCAGGCGTTAAGCAAAGATATCTACCACCAGTTTGTCAGTTTCAAGACAATGAAGAAGCTGTGGGACGGGTTGAAAACCAGAGGAGTAGGGAATGAAGCAACACGCCAATTGCGTCATGATCTTCTCAAGAAAGAATTTGACTGTTTCACGTGCATGGATAAGGAGTCTTTGGGAGACATGACAAGCCGGTTTTATCACTTGCTTACAGAGCTGAACAATTTTGGAGTAGCGACAACTACAGCTGAAGTGGTGAAGAAGTTTGCTGATGCTTTGCCTCCCCAATGGAGTAGTTTCTTGGAAATCCTGAAGTATAACGGAGTGTTGAGAACTACAAATATCAACGACTTCGTGCAGCTTTTGGAAAACAAGGATCAGGAGGAAACATTAAAGGCAAAAAGAGTTCCATTGCCACAGAATCCAGAAATGTATTATGGAACTTCCAGTTCTTCGTCTGCAAGAACCGGTCCACATGCTCCACTACAAACGGCGTTTGTCACAAGCACGGATATGTATGGCAATCCAGTGCAAGTTCCTGTTAAGCCACCTCCCACCACAGACATGTATGGAAATCCAATACAACCACCTCCTCCTCCTCCTGCTCAACAACAACATGCATGTTATGGAGGAACATCATCTGCTGGTCAGCAATCAAAACCTAATACAGTACAGCTCGACACTTCAAGCTTCTCTAAAGTCAGTGTAGAAGTAGTAAGGGAACACATGGAGCTGCTTAACACTGTAGTGAGCGCGTACTGTGGGTTAATAGAAGGTCAGATTGGCAACATTAATCTGACACAAGAAGACTATCGGCAGATTGATAAAGAAGAGATGGACTTGATGGATATCAAGTGGGCCTTTGCTAGTGCTGTGAGAAGGGCAAAGGATTGGATGGAAAGTACTGGCAGAACCAGCTTGGAAAGCAAGAAAGACACCAAGTATGGGTTCGATAAACAGGCAGTAAAATGCTTCAACTGTGGTGAACGGGGTCACTTTAAAAGGGAATGTACAAAGCCAGCACAGCACGGGAACCAGAACCCCTTCAGAAACCAAGGCAACCAACAGAACCAGAACAGAAACAATGAGCGTACATTAGTGCCTGTCAACAACCAAGCCAACCGGGCACTTGTGGTTCAAGTGGATGAAGGTTGTGACTGGTCAATCCAGTTGAGTGGTGATGCTCCAGATGGAACAGCATGTTTTGCTCAAGTTGTGAAGGATTCAGTTCACACCAGTGGTGGAGAATCTTCCGCCAGTGGTGGTGAATCTTCTGAGGATGACGACTCTTCGGGTTATAGCAGGAGTTCAGATGAAGAATCCTCGAGTTCAGGCGATGATCATGTGGGTGAGACATCAAATGCAGCAATCGATGCAGATATTGATGAACTTTTGGAGGAAGCTGAAGCAGGAACACAAAGAAGATCTATCTTGGTGGATCAAGCTGCTTATTCTTCGTCTTCTCTCCATTCAGCCTTTATGGCTAATGTCGACGGTTCATCAAGTCAGGTATGTGTCGATGAACCCACTGTTGTAAATTGTGATGAATGTGATAAGTTGCGTGCTAGGTGTGCTGATGTAGAGAAAAGTATGTCTGAGTTGCAAGGCAAACATGATGCTTTACAAGCTAGTTTGTTTGACTTGCAAGACAAACATACTACAGTGAATGAGAATTTGTGTGACTTGCAAAGTAAGCATGAAGCTTTGCAAGAAAAGTATGATGTGACTTTTATTCACAATCAGAAATTGACTGTGGACCTTTCCAAATGTACAGAAGCCAATATGTTTTATGAAAATCATGAAAAGGAGTTTAAATCGGTAATTGAAAAGTTAAAGAAAGATAAAACCGAGTTAACTAAAATGGTTTCCAGAAAGCAAACTGACATTAATTTGTATATATCTCGCCTTGAGACAATGCAAAAAGAGATGGCTTGTGTAAAAACGGAAAGTGAGGCAATCCAACTCAAGTTAGATAGTTATTTGAGTTCTAGCTATGTGTTGGATCACATCATTGATGTCCAAAAGGAGAAAAGGGACGTCACGTGCATAGGCTATAAGAATTGTCCACCACCAGTGAGACATAATTATGATGCCATGCCGGATGAGGAGGACAGAGTGTTCTTTGAACCATCTGTGCCTCTAGATGTGAAAGAATTTGCAGCAGGGCTCGGATATACAAAGGAAGTATCATCAGATTCGGATGTATCAGCAGATACATGTGTGTCCTCTGCTGAACTGAATCAGGATCCTCCAGTCATTACTGAGGATGCTGATTCTTCTGATGATGAATCTGATGATGCTATCCCAGCAAAGTCTGATGCGGTAGTCAAAAATGAGGACATACCTCTCGAGAATCACATTCTATGTGATCCTCCTGCAAAAACCGCTAAGACTGTTGCAATTGAGTCCTCGTCTGCAAAAGAGTCAGAGAGCGTGAACTTGCTGTACACTCTTATTGGTGATGATAAAATCTATTCAGACAAAGACTTTCCCATTAAGAATGTGAATCAATCCTTAATCAGCAAAGTTTTTGAAAACTCGACAAGTAAGTTTCTGGGAAAGACAGGACCACGTGTTACAGTTACACAGTGTCCTCCTATTCCAAAGGCCGAAATTCGAAAACAATTTGGCAACAAGAAATTACCAACAGTGCAGAAACAGCAAAATCACGCCAAGCCAAAAGCAAAATCACCGGCTCAAACTCAAAAGAAGCCGAATCGGAAGAAAAACAAGAATGTAAACTTTGTGAAATCGACGGGAACGGACAAAATTGAAACGTTTGAAAATAAATCTAACTTAGATTTTGTCAAGAAAGCTACTGTATTGAAAAGAAATGAACAAACCAGTTCAAAGCCTAGTACCTCGGGTTCACAAAGTTCAACATCATCGGCTAAACGATCACATGATACTTCGGGGTATGTTGAACGAAGATCATGTTTTGAGTGTGGAACAATTGGACATATAATTCGAAATTGTCCATATCTTCATAAACAAAAAGAAAAAGTTGATGTTCCCCGTGACCAAGCTGACCGCAGGCAAACTGTTTCTGCAAAACAAGATCCCCGACTTGTAAAAGAAAGGGAAATGAAACAGAGACGCCAACAGGTCAAGAAAATTGAAAAGGCGATTAAAACCGATGTGGTTAACAAAACATCTGTTTCTGTAAAAACCAGACAATTCAAAAACTTCAGACAATCATGAAGTTAAAATTTTAAAGAACAACACTGGTAAAACAAAACAGACCTGGAAACCAAAAACGGTTACTGAATCAGGGGGGCCATCACAATTTACCAATCATCAAAGACAAGAAGTTATTGTTATTGATGAAAATGGAAGACCCAAGACCACAATGGCTTGGGTCCCCATCTCCAACTAATTGATTGAGTTCATGTGCAGGGTGTTCCAGGAGGAACTATCAGTAGTCATTGGATTGTTGATAGTGGGGCATCCAGGCACATGACAGGCGACATGAAGCTTCTCTACGACGTCAAATCTATTAGAGGAGGTTATGTTGCTTTTGCTGGAGATAAGGGAGGATATATTACGGGTGAAGGAATGATATCCAACGAGATTGTCAGCTTTGACAAGATCAACTTTGTGCAACAACTTGATCACAATCTTCTTAGTGTTTCTCAAATTTGTGACAAGCAATTCTCAGTACACTTTGATGCTAATGGATGTTACCTCTGAGTGACCTTTTAGTGAACCCGAGGATTCGTAATGTTCGATTATACTCCCGAGAATACGTGATAATAAATTTACAAGGTTTCGGTATCATTTGGTGATAATTGTAAAAGATTTCAAAAATAAGGGTTAAAAGCATCAACGAAAGAAACTAGTGTATGCGGGTGACCTTTAACCGAACAAAAGCCTAACGGTGTTTATTATAACCTCCAAGACCCTTAAATACTAACTATGGGGGCCAATAGTGCTAAAAATGAAAGTTATATGAAGTTAATAAGGACTAGGGATTGAAACTGCCAATATTGAAACTTGATTTACCGGATCAGAAGGAGAGTCGCGGCCCACGAAGACTTAAGCCTTGTCTTTTGCAGCCCGCGAGAAAGTGCTCAGTAACAAAATTGTGGACAACTGCATGTATCAGACTTGCAGCCCACACAAACCGACATTGCATGCCTGAAACTCAAAACAAGGGATCATTTGATGGTATTTACTAACACCAGAACATTTGGAATGATCTGGGAATGATCAAAAACACTTGGATTGATCCTAAGACTTCATGAATTAGTATAAATAAGTGTCTTGTTGCTTCACTTGAACTTGCACCTTACAATTTCATCTCTTCTCACTCTCTCTGAGGTTCCTGATAAAAAAGAAAGCTCCTTCTAGTTTAATCTTCGAGCTAGGACCCTTTGTAAGTGTCCTTAGCCACTATAGTTCGGTTTTTATGCGTTTAAAGACCGAAAATCAAATTTGCCGCAAAACAGCTTTGACCTTCGGTTTAGACCTAAACGATCTAGCCATTGTTCGAGGTGAATATGGCTACATGATCGTAATTAGGTAGGTGTTAATCCTTCAAAATGGCACCTCCTAATTACCATGTTTACTTAGTTAATTGTCGGGTCAAAGTAATTAAATAAAAAGTCAAACTAATCAGATTTTTAAATAAAAATCAAATATGATAATATAGAAGTCATAAAACATGTTTTATCACTTTAATAACTTGGTAAATATTATTATAACATGTCTAAACATGTTCAACCCGACAATTCTAAGTTTAAGCTCGGTTCGCAACAGAAAGTCGCAAAAGCTTGACTTTTGCTTTGACTTTCAGTTCTGACCCGAAATAGCTTAATTCCCTTATACATTAAGGTTCCATTGTGACCATATGATGTTGTGGTATAACCCTGTGAGGTTATATTACATGGTCACTTAGTAATCTGAATTATATGCATGTTTCCGATATTATGCTTAATATTGACTAGTATGCCCTTTGGTCTAAAAATGAGATTTTTATTATAAACAAACATGCAAATGGATTAGGTACTGATTAGTAAACATATTTAAAATATTTTGACACTTACATTCTGGTCATAAACTGATGTTATGCAAATGATCAAAAATCATGCTTTTATGAAGACTAAAATGCCATTTGGTACATAAAACTAGCTTTAAACAGAATTTTGGGATAAAACTCTTTACCTAGTGTTAAGATATCATATTTAGGATTTATTGGGATGTTGGATCAGATTATAGATTATATACTGACCTTAACCTTGACTTCTAGTATAAAGCCTATAAATGACGATAATACCCTTTTCGCAAATAAAATGAGTTTTACATATAATTAACATGCAAAACCTTTTGCTACTGATTTGCTATGAAAAATAAAATATTTTGACCATTCAAAGCTGATCAAAATCTCAGAATCACTTAAACTTCGGAATTATCGTCAAATATCGACTTTTATGCTAATTAGGTGCATAGTATGGTTTAAAACCATATTTAGCACCCAAGACTTGTTACCTACTTATTTTATAAATAATTTTAAATATTTTTACAGTAGGTATAATTCTTTTACTCAGAATCACAATTAAGTCCCTAAAAGCATATGTGAAATGACCAAAATGCCCTTTTTGGGAATAGTTTGGCCATAAATGGTAAACCACAAATATGTATGACATCTTACTGTTATAGCATCATAAATTATATATTTTTACAGAATGTTTTGACCAGAACTTAATTTACCTTTAAACCTCTTTTATAAATCTGAAAATGACCAAAACGCCCTTATGGGGTCTAATTCGGTTTTAAAATCTTTTTGGGCATACATGTTGATATCCTACTGATGTCATAACATATTTTAAGCATAATATCATATGGAACATGTATATGACTCTTTCGGTTACCCGTTTACGCTTATACGCGTTCGGTTCAGTTTTTGTAACTAGTTTGCGTAAATAAACCGAAACAGGTCTAACTTGTCATCAAACTTCAAAATCCAGAATGTATTTAGTTTACCCATATTATACAATTATTCATACTTTTTGGGTTTAAATTGAATTCCATTCCGGTATTCGCTTAATCTAGCGTTTCGTACCGTAAAGCATCATTAAAACTAACCGGTCTAAGTCCTTGTCTTAAACAAAACCCATTAGTATCGTAATAGGTTAATAAAACCTTCATTTCAGATTAAGTAGCCTCAGTAGAAGATACTTGCATAAAGTCTTAGTAACATACGGCTAAGTAGCATTTCTTGCATTATTAACTCAGGTAAATACTTTAACTTATTTTCTCTTATACGGGCTTGGGATACGGTAAATTATTACCGCTTGGTCAGGTATGAGATCATTTAGTCAGATTGTGATTTAATAAATCTGCATAACCTGTTTTAGTTTGTTTTGTTTGATAAAAATAAACTTTGGGGGTTAACGACCGTGTCATGGATATCCTCGGATCATTTAAGTTATTAATGGCCACGACCTATGCACGGGGTGTAGGCATACACCCGACAGATGAAATGCTAAATTATTAAATTACCCATAAGTTGGGGATAAGTCCTTTGTGGGGTTTATAAGTGGTGAGTCAGTTAATCATGAGTGGTTTCCAAACCGGCCCCAAATGTATGACAAACATGTAAATCTGTATACAAGATTTAAAATAAAATTGTCCCAAGTTATAAAAGAATTTTAGTGCTTCAAGCACTTAAACCGATTTTCATAAATGTTTTCAAATGAGTCGGTTAATTGTGTTTAACAGTGAAAACTGTCGTATTTTCCAAAGACTAAGTGACAGGTACCTCACAAAATAGGCTGGAGCTACCTGGCATTAAATAAGAGGATCTTGCAAATCCCTAGATGCCTAAAGTCTGTCGAACTCTATTTTCTGTATTTATTTAATGGTTCCCCTGTGGATCTCTTTTACAATCCGCCCGTATATTCTTTCATGACTCTGAACATTTTGGATTGTAATAATATTTAAACTTCCAAGCCTTCCGCTGTGCTATAATTGTGTTTAATTGTCTATGATGATATCAACTATGTCACGATACTCCCCAACCGGGCCCACCATATGTGGAAACATCAGGGTGTGACAGAGATTCTCTTAATCGGGTTTTTTCGAATAAGCTTAGTTAGATTCATTTCCACCTATTTGCCATGCTAAGCAATATAAACCTGAATTTGGATTAAACAATCTTGAATTTAAGTTCAAAGTTCAAAAATAAACAATCGTGATAGTTCAAATATGAACATGAAACATTAAAAGGACAAAGCTTGTTGTCTGAAATGCCCAAAACAGGCCATTTTTTGCTGGAAGACTAATACTAAAAGAACATGAACCCATGATGAGAACCCCATAAGAGATTGATGTTAGATGTTTTACTTCAAGAATTAACAGAACGATGAAAAGAACACACACTATAAAATATAAATCGAAATATTTAACCAGAGAGACCTTTTTCACTCTCAAAGAACACACTACTCAGGCTTCATGATACAAATTATGCTTTATAGATAGGGGTGTGCAGAATCCGTTTCAAATTCGAAAAATACAAAATTCGTTTAAATTCGATTCGATTATCAAGAATTCGTTTCGATTATAAGAATTCGAATTCGAGTCAAGTAAATCGAATACGAATTTATAATTTCAAATTCGATTCGATTCGAAATTCGAATAAAAATTATACACTTTTATTTATTATTTTTATATATAATACATATATAACTTTTATTAGGCTATACTATAAACTATTTTCAATTTTTTTTCCAAGTATTAAAATTACCCTTTACCAAACCCACTACATGGCCCATAACTAAAACCTAAGTAACAAATTTATCAATAGATTTCTAAGAGTAAAAATATTAACTTGTAATGTGTAGTGGTTATTCCCGACTTCTCGTTTTGAATTTTAGACTTGTGGTACTTTATTTGGAACTTTTTAATGTTTTTAAAGAATCTGAATTTATTCGAATTCGATTCGAATTCGAACTTTTAAGTTAATACGAATCGAATACGAATTGGGTTTTTTATTAAAATACGAATTTGAATCAAATTCGGTAGGTTTTAATCGAATTCGAATCGAATACGAATTCAAGGAAAAATAAAAATTATTCAAACAATTCGATTCGAGTAATTCGAAAATTTGATATACGATTCGATGAACACGCCTATTTATAGATGTATGACTGTAGCAAATTGGTGTAAATTTCAGGGTTTTGTAGATGTTTAAAACAAAAACAAAAAATTGAAAAGGGTTTATTACAAATTTGATTTTTTTTTTCAAATCACACCACAAATAGGATTTTGGATTTCTTTTCTGAGAAAGATTAACAGAAATGTCAAAAAGAAGAAGGGTTCATCTTAAAGATTACTTTTATTTCTCCTAAATTGACAAAAAATACACCTAGAAAATCGAGAAAAGCTTTGAACGAATTACTTAAAAAACCTTAATTTACCAATTAAGGTTTTAGATTAAAAGAAAGTTGCAAACAAAAAACAAAACGGATAGGAAGGTGGAACGTGGATGGTGTTGCGGCGATTGACGGCTGTTCGCTGGACGTAGAGATGGGCAGGGGGCTAGTCCGGTGCTCGGCCAAGTCCAAGGTGGTGGTAGTACCACTTTAATTGCCTGAGAATGGAAGATGCTTTGCCTAAGGGAGTTATATGATATATATATATATATATATATAAAGTGTATGTGTGGTTTTTTGGGTCTGGATTGTAATCAATTCAATTGTTTTTCCTTAAATCAAATAAGAAGTTATGCAAGTAAATTTCTCCAAAACCTAGAATGTATCTTCAGTATATCCCTTGCTTTTTTCCTTCATCTTTCTTCCACAATCCACTTGCAACACCAACATAAGCTTTTCAACCACCCCCAACTCAATCTTCTCTTGCAAAACACGCGCACTACTACCAAACATCGCCACCAAATACAATATCCTCACCGCTCTCCTACTCGCCACCGAAGACACACCAAATACCATCTTGGAAACAACCGCCAAACCACCACCATGTCTCAATAGCTCTACCCATCCATCTGCAGACTGACATACCTGCACCAAAACCAACACTAAAAAAGAAGATGGTAAATCTAATGCCTAATTCAAATAAGTAAATAAATGTTTACTTCGTTTAGATCTGGCAACAACGGTCCGCTAGGCACAACAAACTAAAAAAACAACAGGTAAAAGATAATAGTAAATTTACGCCTAAGACAAATAAGTAATAAATGCTTACCTTGTTCTGGTCTAACAATGACGGTTCCTTGTTATAAGAACGAAAGCTAGATACGACTTTGTCTGCGTGATCATCATTTATTCTCTCATTATAAGAATCAAGGACTGTAGACCCCTCTTAAAAGAACAGTGTGGTAAGTATTTCATAAACAAAAACAAAAAAAAAAAACAAGTTATAAATACTATACCACACAACTTTCCGGAATAAACATGCTCGTGTTGTTGCCGGACAATTCACCAAAAACACAATTGAGGTCGAACCAAGACATGGTGAAATCATTTGTCGAAAAAAAAAGACGAGAAGAAGAAACAAGGTTCCCCCGTCTCCTGTCAGCGTTTATAAAGGCAGGAAGATGAATTTAATTTCAAAGACCAATACGGGTCGTATAGGTCTCTATACAACCTGTATAGGGCTGACATAATATCACATCCATCCTTTTCTATCACTATTGAGTGACATCGTACTACGTCGTACCTAATATAGGTCGTATAGATCTACACGACCCAAATAGGGTTTGCACGTGATAAACAGTGTTAGCCTTTGACTGACATTGAGAATTGTTATTGCCTTATACAGGTTGTATAGGTCTATATGACACGTATTGAGAGTTTCAATTTAATTTTTTAAGGTGTGCCAATAATATGACCTATTTATATACATATGTGATTATTTTTATAATGTTTTAGAAAATTATGTAAGACATACTTTATACCACTTAGTTATTTTTATCTAACATATATGTACTGCTGTAGAAATCGGATTAGGCGGCCGATTAATCGGCGCCTAGGCGCTGATCGGCGATCCACCGCTCTGATTATCCCAAATCAGTCAACTACTTAGGCGGTAAAAGTCAAAATAAGTCAAAATCAGTAAAAAATCGGACTAGTCGGTCAAAAAAACAGGTCAAAACTAGATCACAATAGGTCAAAATCTGACCAAATCTATCGAGTGGAATGAGTTCTTACCTTGATTCAAACCAGAATCAGACCTGCATCCGTAGAACCCCATTGAAGAAATAATTGTTTAGATGAAGCGAATGTGGGGATTAGGGTTTGTGTTTTGTTTTTGTAGCTGATGAACGATCAAGATTGGAAAGTGCAGCGTATGATGAGCGTGGGTAAAGGATTAGGTTTTATTATGTTTGGGTTTTTTTAACATTCAACATCCCTCTATCTTTCACTAATTTACATATCTTTCCTAAACTTGTATATTTACATATATAAAGTATAAAATAACTCTATATTTATATAAATTTGTAAAATTATATATAAAAGTCCAATCCAATTAATCCCTAGGCAGTACATCACTGCCCGATTAGCGTCTAGTGATTTCTACAACATTGTATATATGTATCATTTTAGATAACAGTTGTTATATTTATATAAAGCAACTTTAGATAAAAGTTGTAATATATATATATATATATATATATATATATATATATATATATATATATATATATATATATATATATATATATAGGGGAAGGTTCATTTGAGAAGAAAATTAAATTGAGAAGAAAAAGAACAAAGGGTACAATTGTAAAACATTAAATAGGTTTATATAGTGGAGGGTTCAAATGAGAAGAAATTTTTTGTAAGAATAAAAAAGAACAAACTTCAACCAATAAAAATGCTTTATTTTACTTCATTTAATTTTTGTATTTAATATTGGTGTAAGGGTATATTGGTAAAATTAGATAGATTATTAATTGTTAGTCTTCCTTTTTAATAGCTAACTAAAATTAAATTTGTAACTTATTTTCAAAAAAAAAAAATCTTTTCAAAGAAGAAAAATTTTAATTTAAGGTGTAGGATAAATTATGAGGTGTGTAGGATGAATTACGAGTTGTGTAGGATAAATTTCAATATGTGAAGGATAAATTTAAAAAAACGTGTAGGATAAATTTTGATGTTTCTAGGCAAAAATTTTAGTGTGGAGGATGATAATATTTATGACTAATTAATTGGTCAAAAAGAATAATAAATGAAGTAAAATAAAGCATTTTTTTTAATATATATATATATATATATATATATATAGGGGAAGGTTCATTTGAGAAGAAAATTAAATTGAGAAGAAAAAGAACAAAGGGTACAATTGTAAAACATTATATAGTTTTTTTTCTCATCTCATTTATGATTGTTTTTTGACTAATTAATTAGTTATAAAGACTATCATCCTCCACATTAATTTTTTTGCCTACACGCATCAAAATTTATCCTACACATTTTGAAATTTATCCTACACATATTAAATTTATACTATACACCTCGTAATTCATCATACACATCTCGTAATTCATCCTACACTTTAAATTAATTTCTTTTGTTCTTTGGAAAAATATATTTTTTGAAAATAAGTTACAAATGTAATATAGTTAGTTATTAAAAAGAAAGACTACCAATTAATGATCTATTTAAGTTTACCAATATACCCTTACACTAATATTAAATGCAAAAATTAAATGAAGTAAATGAAGGGTTCTTATTGGTTGAAATATATTCTTTTTTATTCTTACCAAAAATTTCTTCTCATTTGAACTCTCCACTATATATATATATATAGGTAGAGAATCCTTTACATTAATCTAATATTATGAGAAGGGTGAGAAATAATGTGGTGATGACAAGTTTCTTATATCTAAATTAATTCAAAAGGGTGAATTAGTAATGTTTATTTCTTTCAATTAATTGATTAAAAGATAACTGCCTAAAATAACCGCTACCCTTTATTATCGGAATTCGAATTTAAGAATTAATCTACGAATTTGTGTCATCTCGTTCACCGGTTTTTAATTCTGTAGTGTTGTATAATTCTGTAGTGCAACAACCATTCAGAACTATATTGTCACACCCTGACTTTTGTGGAAGCGTATGCGTGTGACTTAATCGGTTCTCATTACATTCGATTATAATAAACAACTATATGATCAAAATGGTGTTCATTCATTCAAAGGTTTGAAATATTACAACACAAGTCATTTAAGTTTCAACCCAAAACCCTCAAGTTATGATACAAACAAAAGTGGATGACATCTAAACTTGAAATTTACGTCTTGAAAATAACACCAACGCCCAAGATCCAACTTGTTTCCTGAAATACATGTAAGTTTTGGGAAATCGTCAACATAATGTTGGTGTGAGTTCATGCAGTTTTTGTATAAACATTTAAGCATTCGTTGTAGAAAACATGGTATGTAACTGTACTGAAATATGTACTTCTGTAAATGTAAGGAAATCGAGATCGCTAATGGTTTGCAAGGCCATTAACATGTGACACGACATAGGAAGCATCCAAACCATAGGCATTTTTAGTTGTCGATTCATGACTAGAGACACAAAAGCACTGCTTGGTAAAAGAGTGGCCAAGAGTGTGGTTGCCTGAAACCCATTAGATCTAACCTTTTGTTCCACGGTCTTGGTATGTAACTGATTAATGGTGCTTATGACACCCTATTCGTGACATGATCTAAAGTATCATTCCTTAGTTTTTGTATTCAACATACCATAATATATGTATTTTTCCCAAGTTTAGAAAACAAGTAAAAGTTTAAAGTGGGGACATGAACTCACAACTTTTCGTATCCTGCGCCGTAAACATCACCGGTTGGTTTTATAGCGTCGTGACCTATACGTGTTCTATTAATGTTAGTCACTATACTTGTATCGCACAAGTACAAGTCACCATCTTTTATGTATATGTTCTTTGTTGTTAAAAATAATTTATATTTTTAATTATGTATCTTACTTATATTATTTTCCCAAAAATAAATATAAGTATTTTGTATTTTGTATTTTTCACCAAAAATCAAGACTTTGATTTCTATTACTTTCCGGAATTATATTTCTTAAAAATAATATATTTTTAAGACTTGTATGAAATATATATTTTGTCATGCTATGAAATATATAATTTATTCTTGTTATCCACCCAAGTTATATATTTTCGTCCAAAAATATATTTTAAGTTCATAACTTGTCCAAGTTAAATAACATGTTAAGAAATATATTTTCATAAATATATTTTCTTGTATTTGTCCATGTGATTCTTATGTATTCTCATGTATTTTGTATGTGTATTTTTGTATTCTTACTCCTTAGGAGTATTTAGTGTATTTTCAAGTCCTAATACACTACTACATATAATACACATAATATATACTTAGCATAAAATTTGGTGATCACTAAATATATATATCTTCCCAAAAAAATATATATATATATACATACTTTGTTTTAATTTTAACTTGAAGAAATAATCATTTCTTAACTTGTAATTTCTTACAAAAAATAGGGAAAACTTGGTAAATATTTTTAGGTGAATTTTCAGGGAATAAGTTTCACCAAAGCTTATATTTTTCTAAGTGTCAAAATTTTATAAAAATTTTGACATAGTTTCCCCTAAAAATGGAGGTTTCCCATGTTTTCAAACCATGTGTTTATTTTTTTTCAATCATCAAAACAATTTACAACAACAATCATCAACAACATATACTAATTTCTTCATATGAAGCATCATGGTGAACTTAATTCTTGTTAAACATGAGTGGTCTTTTAGATCTACACTTTACATAATGTGATCTTTCCAAAATAAGTGTTCTTGTACATTTTTAACCAACTTTTTATAAGACTTTATTTTACTAACCAACTCACCCATGAGTTTAATGGTTTCAAAGTTTGTAAATCATGTTTCTAAAATCACTTTTGTGTTTATTAGAAAGATCATAATTTTTAACATCCTGTTTAACCATAGATCTTTCAAGGTCCATGCTTAATATTTTTAGATCTTTCAAAACAAGCTTTATGTTATATTTTTAACAAACTTTCCATGGGTTTTAGTTTCAAAAATTAATTCTACACAGACTTCATCACTTCAAAATTACAAGTTTATGCACAAAATTCATATTTCAAGTTCACATTATGCTTCACATGTTCACCTTCTAGTTTAACCATGGATCCTTCAAGAACCATGCTTAAACTTGGTAGATCCAAGTTTTAACATACTTGATCTAACCATAAACACAAGATACCATATCAACAACTTCATTACATACACTAAAATTTCATGTAATCACTTATTTTCTTCATGATTATGTTAGATCTTTTCATTTTTAACATTAGAAGTTAAGTTGTTTAGATAGTGAATTTGTACATAACATAAACATGACTTAAATTAGTGATCAAGAAGCTTACTACTAGCTCTGATGGCTAGGGAAGTGGCACAAAATGAAGATGATGAATAAAGAAGAAATCAAGAGGTTAAAAGCTCCACAAGGTGGTCCTTCAAGTTCTAGCACATACACCTTCCTAAATGAGCTTCTTACACCTTCTAATGGCCTTGGATTGCTAGGAAATGAAGTGAAAATGGCGGGTGTATGTGTGTGGGTTTGAACCGAGAGCAAGAGAGGGGGGAGGGAAGAAGAAGGTGAATGATGGTGTGTGATTTGTTTAGTATTTAATAAGATCTTCCATATTTACTTTATGGTATCTTTGTAGAATATTCTTAGCATAAGATCTAAGATAATCTAATAAAATCAAGTAAAATCAAATAAAATCCCCATGTGGGACCCATAGGGCCGGATTTGGTGAAGGAGGGGGGGGGGTAAAATGTAATTTTTGAGAAGTTGAAGGTTTAAAGTGCAAATGGTAAGGTTTAAGTATGTTTAAGTGTGTTTAGGTGTTTTATGATTTTTAAGGTGTTCTAGCATCAATACTAGATTAATATCATAAAACCCATTACTTCTAGTCAAATTTTGATGTCCCAGTTATTGTCCGGTTGTTCGGTTCGTTACAGTTCGTTAAAGTGCTAAATTGCGAAGTTTCACTAGGTATAAAGCACTTTTTGTGGCAGTTTTAATTCCCGACACTTTGTAAGTTGTTTTGGACAATAAAACATAAATTCTACATGATATTAATGTGCTTAAAAGCTGATTATAGCTGAATTGTTGCTGAATTATGCTGAATTCTACATTTAGAGTGCATTTTGGGTGCTTTTTAGTACATAGTTTAGCTTCCGGAAAGTTTATATATTAACCCTTGTGTCCACACTTGGGTTTTATTGTATTTTAGACGTTGGACCTACTCCTAGGCCCCAATTCTTTTGTCTGATTGTTTTCTGCAAGACTGCTGACACGGTGTGTCTTACCGGTGAGTTTACTAGTCTTTCTGACGCAACACTAAAAGTAATGCATAAAGCAATATTTGAAGTATAAAATGTGCATGAATTCAAAAGTATAGCATGAAATCAGACAATTTTGACATTTAAGCACATAATTGCAGATATTAGATAATAATTAAACTGTACGGAAATTACCGGTTTTGTGCCAGTTGTCACAGTCTCCCCCCGTTAAAAAAATTTCGTCCCGAAATTCAGGCTGAGTTATCCCCCGCTGGAGCTTTCTCGAACAAATTGGGGTACTTGGCTTTAAACTGGTCTTCACGTTCGCACGTGTACTCGGGTCCGTGCTTAGAGTTCCAACGTACTTTGACAAGCTTAACACTACTCCTTCGAGTCTTGTTGACCTTCCAGTCTGTAACCTCAATGGGTTCTTCAGTAAAGTGGAGCGTGTCGTCGATATGCACCTCATCCGCAGGGATGATCACTGTTTCTTGGGTTGGACTCTTCTTGAGGTTGAACACATGAAACGTATCATGTACTCCATTAAGTTCATCCGATAATTCCAATTTGTACGCCACGGTACCAATCTTTTCCAAGATCTTGAATGGTCCGATGTATCATGGATTCAGCTTTCCACGTTTTCCGAATCTTACTACACCCTTCCAAGGTGAGACCTTCAACAAAACTCTGTCTCCCACCTCGAATTCTAAGGGTTTCTGTCTTCGATCTGCGTAGCTCTTTTGTCGATCTCGAGCCGCCTTAATGCGCTCTCGGATCTGCATAATCTTGTCGGTCCTTTCTTGAACAAGTTCAGGACCAACCATACGTTTATCTCCAGTGTCTGCCCAACATAACGGTGAGCGGCACTTACGGCCATACAGAGCTTCGAACGGTGTGGCTTTTATGTTCGTATGGTAGCTTTTATTATAGGAAAACTCAACTAAAGGCAGATGAGTATCCCAGCTACCTCCTAGAGCCATAACACATGTGCGAAACATATCTTCTAGTGTTTGTATGGTCCGTTTGCTCTGACCGTCTGTTTGCGGATGGAAGGCCGTGCTTAGATCTAGTTGAGATCCAAAGGCCTCTTGGAAGGATTGCCAGATCCTTGATACGAAACGTCCATCTCTATCTGAGATAATCGAGATAGGCACTCCATGACGTGCCACAATTTCCTTCAGGTACAGCTCGGCAAGCTTTCCAGTGCTATCCTTCTCTCGGATCGGTAGGAAATGCGCAGACTTAGTTAATCGATCGACTATCACCCATATCATATCATGCCCTATAGGGGTCCTGGGTAATTTTGTTATGAAGTCCATTGAGATTTGCCCCCACTTCCACATGGGTATCTCGGGCTGCTGCAGTAGACCAGATGGTTTCTAATATTCGGCCTTGACCTTAGCACAGGTTAGGCACTTTCCAACGTAAACAGCTACGTCGCTCTTAAGTCTTGGCCACCAATAATATTCTTTCAAGGCTTGATACATTTTGTCCGATCCCGGGTGGATCGAGTATCTTGACTTGTGAGCTTTATCAAAGATGACTCCTTGAATACTGCCATAGAGCAGAACTCAAATACGCCCCATAAAGTATAAGGTTCCCTCTTCGTTTAGCACCAATTTCTTCTCCATACCTCGGAGGTATTCAGCTCTATGATTCTCCCTCTTAAGGCTTCTCGTTGTGCGTCATGAATGCGCGCAGTAAAATTTGTTCGAATAGTCATTTCCAATGCTCGAACCCCTTAGGGTCTTAACCCCTTTCCTTTTGTCTTAACGCGTCTGCTACTACGCTTGCCTTTCCGGGGTGGTACTTAATCTCATAATCATAATCGTTTAGCAACTCAACCCATCATCGCTGTCGCATACTTAATTCCATCTGATCAAATATGTGCTATTTCGTTATGTTGGATAAGTTAATATTTGAATTCATGCACATTTTATACTATACCCCAGCTTTCCCTCGTTCAAATGTCAACATTGTCTGATTTCATGCTATACTTGTGAATTCATGCACATTTTATACTTCAAATATTGCTTTATGCATTACTTTTAACGTTGCATCAGAAAGACTAGTAAACTCACCGGTAAGACACACTGTGTTAGCAGTTTTGCAGAAAACAATCAGACAATAGAATTGTTGGATAACTTAGTATTTGAATTCATGCACATTTTTTTTTTAATTTTAAACATTTGTTACAACCTTCTTTATTATACAAAATATTTCTTAAGCAAAACAACTCTTCTCTTCCAAATGAGTCCTTAATTAAGCATGTTGCGGCGCCCTGCACATGTACTCGGGCATCTGTATGACACATGCTTAAAAATGGACGTGAACTTATGCTGGTTAGGTCATGTTTACCAGTGTTTCAAAGTCAAATTAAGATTATACATGACTAGTATCTGGCCATGCAATTATCATTACAACTCTCCGTCCTGCGATACCGAAAGTCTGCTAGTGTAAGCACAACACTTAAAGCAAACTGGATCCCGATACATGCGCGACCAGTAGTTTCGGGATATGCCCGCTGTGCCGCTCAATTGCAGATGACATATAGGGTTCCCTATACATGTATGTGCATTTGAGTTTTTATGACGCATCACATGCGTGTATAACTGTCATGTTTTGGCATATTTAAAAATGTAAGCAAGGGTTGGTAACAAATTAGCAGTGGCGGATCTAAGAACTTTTTTCACTGGTTTCTTTTCGATATATTCTCATTAATTCTCTCTATTTTTTTCCAAATCATACAAGGTTCTCATTAATTTTTTCCAAACCAAATGGTTCCTGGGAACCCACAAAAGCGGTCTAGATCCGCCCCTGCAAATTAGCAGGGGTTTCCTTACTCTCAAGTCCTAAGCTTGGCAAGCTATCATACGTAAAAGTTACATATCTTAATTAAACATTTGTCTAAGGCTAGAGGGTATGGTGATGGTCCTCCAAGGGAGGATGATCCGCCACGTAGGCGCCACGTCATAGTCCTCCCAAGGATGGTCCATCCCACAAAACTAGAGGGTATGGAGGATGGTCCTAGTCATAGTCCTTCCCACCACTTTTATGTTTTTTATTTTTTTAATCTTCTACTTTTTTTTACATTTAACAAATAAACACAAAATATTTTCATTAATATTAAAAACACATTACATAAACATAAAAAAAAAACATAAACTTAATAAAAAAAACATAAACATAATAAAAAAAACATAGACTTAAATAATTTGATGTTTCTTCATGATGTCGGTTTGTAGTTTTTTCAACATCAAACGTTTCGGCTCGGGATACTCATCGACATCCATCGTTATTATTTCCCATTCCTTGAGCCGAATCTTTTCATCGGAAATTCAGATTTTCTCATTCGACAATCGGACCTTTTCGCGTAACTTTTCTACCGCTACACGAGTTTTTTCTTCGACGGCCCGCTCCTTCGCCTTCGCCTTTTGGGCCGAGACGTTCGTGTACGTTTTAAGGTGTTCCATAAACTCTTCCATCTTCGGGTCCACCTTTTCCTTTTCTTTCCCCTTGGCCCGCTCCTTCTTTGATTTGTCCCGGCCTGGTGGACGCTCCGCTTCATGTACGGCGTATTCCTCTTCGTCAAAGTCGGCGTCATCATTTAAGTTAATGTGACACCTCGCGTCCGATCCACCGGCGCTAAAACTACCCGTTTCCGATATTTTTTGCCGTTTCGCCATCTCCACCTCGTTAGGAATCGGTGCCCATTTTTGGTGCGTTTTCAAAATTTTCCACGCGCGAACGTGTGCAAAGTTGGTATTACCATTGTTCGACTTATACTTCTCCAACGCTTGTTTGAACACATCCTCGTCGCTCATGCCGCTATTACGCCCACTTGTATATATTTTATTATACTCCTCGTAAAATTTATTGACGAACCCGTTCATTTTTCGCCACTTTGACGACACCGAATCGATATCTCGATACGGGCCTTGGTCCATAAGCTCGAGGAACTTCGCCAAAACCTTGGTCCAAAACCCGTCACCCGTTTGATTATTACCTATTAAAAAAAATAAACAAAATAATTGAAACTTGAAACAACATATATAAACTGTTAAAAAAAATTAAACTTTAAACAAAAAATTTAAACTTTAAACAAACTGTTAACAAAAAGATAAACCTTTTTCTATAAGAGGTTGGGTTTCGGGAACAACCTCCACATGGTCGTCGGGTTTGGATTGTTGAACGGGTTGTGTCGGGATCGGTTGGGGTTGAACGGGTGGTGTCGAGTTCGGTTGGAAATTAAAAACACCCCGCATCATCATTGTTGATGGGCTTGATTTTGAGAGAATTGAGCGAATTGGTTCGGCGAGTGTTGAGATGATGCAAACGCATTTGATGAATATTGCGAGAATTGGTTCGGTTCTAGCGTCGGATAATATCTTGGAACCGAGAAAACATTCGGTTGGGTCGGGTTGTTGGGATTGTTAGGGTTGTTCGGATTGTTCGGGTTGTTGAAGTGATCCATGATAGAGTATAAGGTTATAAAAGTGAAAATTTAATATTAAAATTCATTACATAAACTTAAAAAAAATGGGGGTTTCAAGGAAAAAAAAAACAATA
Source organism: Helianthus annuus (assembly GCF_002127325.2). NCBI lineage: Eukaryota > Viridiplantae > Streptophyta > Magnoliopsida > Asterales > Asteraceae > Helianthus > Helianthus annuus. The sequence continues at coordinate 18,413,276 of NC_035440.2, read as the reverse complement.
CACATTTGACAATTCAATTGGTGAATGAATATTAGATAAAATATAATTAATAAAAAAACAACAAAACTTTCTCCAATCGAGAATGATGTGATATGAGTTGTACACTTCCAAAATCAAGAGATAAAATGATGTGATAAAAAGACTTTTGAGAGACTAGCGGCAGAGTATAGTCTGGTAAATCATGATATAAAGTTGTAAGTCTATAACTTTCTTGATAGAATAAAATAACGTTAAAATATTAGGTTTTTGTTTGGGCTAAACTCAATTTTCTATATAGAAAGCCCAGACTTTATAAAGCCCATTAAGAGATTATATATTACGTATTTCACTTTTAAGAAGGGTGTACCTATCTACACACCATTTTACCTATTTACACACCAAAAAAGGTGTTTTTTGTCCTTATATGCACACCTGCAGTGTCGAACTGTGGTCAAAACGCGGCGTTTTGGTCCGGTTAATCAGACAAAGACTGACGGGTGTCTGACGGGTCTGTTGACCGGACCAAAACGCCGAGCTTTGGCCGCGTTTTGGTCCTATCAACCAGACAAAAGACTGACACCCGGTCTGGTTGACAGGACCAAAACGCGGCCAAAGCTCGACGTTTTGGTCCGGTCAACAGACCCGTCAGACACCCGTCAGTCTTTGTCTGGTTAACCGGACCAAAACGCCACGTTTTGGCCACAGTTCGACACTGCAAGGTGTGCATATAAGGACAAAAAACATCTTTTAATGGTGACTATCTACACACTTGGTGTGTAGATAGTTTGGCCCTTTAAGAACCTGAATCTTTGTCTTCTACATTCTACTTCACATTATAATTACAGCCACCGGACAACCACTCTCCGCCGCTGAACCACCACTCGCCGCCGCCGGACCGCCGTTCGCCGGCCGGAAAATGTTCGAAGATTTCTGTTTTTTCTTCTAGTTTTAATGTTGTACAAGATAATCAGGAGGGTCAACTATTCAAAAAGAAATTCGCTAAGTTCTCCGGACCGTCAAAAATGAAGATTTCTGTTTTTTTTTAACGGTCAAAAATGAAAGGGGGCCCACCAAAACCGGACCGTCGCCAATGTCTTGAGCAGGACGGATAGGACCGGGGGGGGGGGATGGTTTGCCGGCGTCGCCGGTCCTCGATGGGGGTGGGGACGAACCCCATACCCCAAAGCCTAAGGTAATTATCCTATAATTCTATCCGAATTTACCTGACCTTAAACGGAAAAGCGGAACTATACCTGCGCCTATCTGCGGCAGTTAACAAAGAGTTTCTTTATAACCAACTCACAACTCCTAAAAGAGGTATTGAAAGCCTGGGATTCTGACGAATAAAGCGGTCCCATAAAATTGAAACGAGTATGAATGAAATTCCTTTAGTCTCCTATTTATAGAATTACTGCGAAAGATACAAGCTGTATCTTTTCCATACTGCCTTGTGTTTAATAAGTCATTGCAACATGTCACCACCTGAAACTGCGGCTCTGCCATAAACATAAGGCCCATATCTTCAAACATACGACTTGAATATTTTTTTCAATTCTTTTCTAAGACAATTGGTTCTAAATCGTAACCCGGGATTCAGGTGCTACATATACTTTCTATTTCCAAGGAAAATGAAAGGTTGTTAGCAAAATAAAATGAGCCAAATGACAACAATATTGGTAACATTGTTTCTTAACGTAGTTATATACTTTTTGGAACCAATGGTCCTTGAATAGTCACTAAATTTGAACCAGGATTTGTAGACGAGGCATAGCCTACAAGCGCTTGATCACCCCTACTCTTGAACCGACCAAAAAAATATCCAACCAATGCATAAATACACTCTACTTTTGCGTTTGATATCAGACAACCAGTTTTGAGAAATGGAGATGTAAAATATAACTAAAACACGAAACTTCCTTAAATATTAATACAAGTGATGCAAAAGAAACTTATTAGGGAACATTTTTAAAATAGAAAAGTTGACCAAGCAAATTATCAAAATATATATTAACTGGGGCTATAGCTAAGCTAGCCGGTATTTTTGACGGCTTCGTCTCTAGATTTGGCGGTATTCGACGTTTATTTAAAAGTGATTAGACATGTCTATTTTGATGAAATTCCCAACTTACTAACCATGATCTATCTCTCTATTCACCACCTCTATTTTCCTTAAATATTAGTTCATTTCTAGTAACCCAAAACCTTTTACTTCATTTCTTCTAGTCCAAAACTTGTGAGGCCAAAATCTAACAAAACAAACACCCGTAAACTCATCAGTATTCTCATTCTCCTCCAACGACCGTCCCCTTGTCTCTCTAGTAAAAAAATACGTCACAAAAAAACCTAAACCACAAACCCCGCCCATCACCATCAACGTATGCGAGACTCCAAGCCCGTTTGGAGGATCACGAGAAGCCCACATGTACCCTATGGACCCGGTTATGGCCCCTACTTTCCCAACCGCACCTGAAATCCCATGACAAGTTGCACGAAACCTCGCTGGAAAAAGCTCTGCCGGAACTATAAAGGTTGTAGTGTTTGGCCCAAAATTAGAAAAAAAGAAAGTAAATCCATAGAGAATAATGAAGAGATCTGTGTGATCTCCACTCATGTTAACTTTCGCGATTGCAAACAAGCTTATTGCCATGAAGAAGAACCCGACTGCTTGAATCTTGACTCTCCCGATGTGATCAATCATGTAAACAGTCAGAATATATCCAGGGATGGTTGCACAGATTGCAATGAGTGCTTGGAGTCTTGCGATCTGCAATGCATCTTTGTATATATTCATCTGGCTCTTAGGAATCAAGTGGCCACTAAATACATGGTATTGGAACAAGTTGAGGCTGTAGAAGACGATATCGATGAGAAACCAGTTTATGGATGCCGCAATGAGATCGCGGCCGTGTCGTCGGAGAAACTCGCGAGAGAAGAAAGGGTATGTGTTGGAAAAAGCAGCGTGGGTGTTGGGGGTGTTTATCATCTCGACATCTTCTTGGATTGTGCTTTGTGGCACGTTCATCACTTTTCCTATGTCTTTTGCTGCTTGTGATGTGTTTTTCTCTACCAAAGCAGTGAATCTGTGGAATCGGTGTTTAAAGAAAGCCATGATCAGTTGATAGTTCAGAAAATCTTATCTTTTTTGACCGAATCATGTCACAAGTGACAATCAAATACAAAACATATATGGTTTGTCGCATAGACGCAAATATAACAATTCCTTTGTTAGTGTACCAAAATTTAGAATCTACCTTTTAATGTATGGAATCTAGTATAATAATTAAGTTATGAATTAATTTGAAAGTTGGTTTAGAGATGTGGTAGTATGTCAAGATTGTTTTTGAAAGTTGTACAAATGGTGTAGCAAGGGAAATTTGTGATTGTTTTTATGACTTCACTTGAATGTTTTTATGAGTTCGCTGGTGTAGCAAGCTAATTGAACTTGGCTGGCTTGGCTTGAATTTGCTGGCCAAACGAGCGATCTCTATCCTGACTTCTTTTCCATATTGAGGTTCCATGTAGAGTCACAAAAGTTATTATTGGCTTGAGTTTAAAGGTCAAATAAGCGAATTCTACCTTTAGTTTTTATCCAAGTTTGCTTGCCACACCAGCAAACTCCAAAACACATTGTCAGATGTCCCTTTAGTTCACTCATATATGTAGTTAGCGAACTGCCTACTTCTGAAAATACTTTCAAAATAAAGTGAAACATGAGTATTGCAATGTCCCTTTTCCTAAATTTGTTCTTAATCTTTTTCAAAGTTGATCTAGTATCTTGTGACCTACAATAGTCGCTAGTCGCTACATGGAATGAATTAATTAGTTGTTGTACCGGGCAGTTTCAGGCATCGTCATCCGCCAATAAAACGTCATAGATGCTGGAATTGCACCCAACATGAGAATAATCCGCCATGCCAGGTCTGATTCCGGCGGGACCGGAGCAATGTCTACCGACGGTGCGAGTTCCAATGGAGTCGTTAGATTGTGCCCATCGGCACTAGCTTGGAAAATGAAGCACACCGTCATGAAAACTAGAGAACTCAAAAGTATCCCGAATCCTTGCATGGAGAACACACCCGCAATAAACGCTCCACGAGTCTGCTTATTGGCGAATTCCGCCATAATTGTGGCCGATAACGGGTAATCCCCTCCGATTCCAACCCCAAGCAAGAACCGAAAGAATCCAAGGCTCACAAACACCATCGGTGTCAATTTAGAGAGCGATAAACCGCATCCAATAGATGCCACAACCATCATCACGAGAGAAATACCATACACACGTCGGCGTCCAACACGGTCTCCAAGTCGTCCAAAAACTAGTTGACCTATCACGGCCCCCATTAAGGAGACACAAATCATTGTGGATGCAATGCCGGTTGGAACTTCAAACCATTTCTTCTGGTCCACGTCTCTATGTATCTTTGGATAATATATCCTTCCTATCATCTTCATGACGAGAGGGATACAAAATAAATCGTAACTATCAGTAAACAAACCCATACCGGCGATAATGATCGCTTTAAAGTGGTAATACTGTGTCTTGGCGACATCAAGCGCCCATAAAACTTTAAGCGCCATTTTTAGATTAATTTCTTGAAAACAAGAAGTTATAAGAAATAGAAGTAGATAAAAGATGTCATTGGAAATTGCGGGCGAGTTTCCTAGTGATAAAATCCTAAGTATATGCTCAGGGCCGGCCCGTTAGGCTTACCAATCTAGGCACGGGCCTAGGGCCACCAAAAATCAAGAGCCTCCAGATTTTAGTAAAGTTTTATATATTGTGTATGTATAAGGCTGAAATAAAAAGCAAAACTAAATTACGTTTTTTTTAATAAAGTTATACAAATATAAAATTGTTTAGGAAAAAAGGCCCACATTCAAGACCCAGTTTCGAAATTAAACCACGGACATAACTGCAGTCTGTAGCAAGCATCTACCACTCGACCTCATCCGAATTCCGTGAATCAGCGCTAAAAATCCCTAAAATTGAGGCGCAACCATCGTTTCTACCTCCTAACGCAACCTGCTCTTTCGATTTTCTAGATTATGGGCTATCACTAACGGTAATCACTCATGTCGTCGGGTCTGTCGGGATTGGAGGAAAATTTATGGGCAAAATTAGGACTAATTACTAAACGTAGGTTAACTTTAGCAGCTAATTTTTCTATTAATCTCTATATGTTTTGCAAAAGGGCCTCCATTTCGTAGTCTGCTTAGGGTCTACAAAAACGTTGGAACGGCCCTGTATATGCTACGTACGGTTTGATATTGATAATATCATTGAAGACATCAAAGTTAAAGTTTCTCGTTTGTTTTATTATGTGTGCTTACGGTTGGAAATAAGTAAATGTCAAAAAACATGGATACAACCAATTTGAGTTTTGGAATATATGTTTAACTTATGTGTAAATATTGCCGTTGAAATTGTAAATGGCTGAACACAAGGATAAGAATGTATTATGATTCTTGTATAGTTGTTTTAATCACAACAACTACAACTGTATAAATGATAATGTCGGATACATAACAACAAATTTAAGCTGAATATATATACACACACCAAGTTAGAAACACCTGTATTACACAAGTTGAATAACAGAAATACTAAATAATTAGTAACACAAATTTACAAATTATAAAATGACAAGTTGAGATAAGATAAGATTTAGAAATTAGAGTAAATTACAAGTTTTGTCCTTTATGTTTACACTAAATTGGAGGCGCCGTCCTTTTTTTTCCAAAAGTTTACAGGCGGTGTCCTTAACCTTTCAAAATCTTGCACGTTATGTCCTTTAGGCCAAACACAGTTAGATTTTTTGGTTAAATCAAATTACAAAAAGGTATTTTAGTCTTTTTACCCATTTATTTAATATTATTTAAAAAAATAAAAAATTATTGTTATTATTATTATAACTTTCTCTCTCTATTCCTCTCTCTCTCCCTACCACCTGCAACCACAATCACCACTACCCTCCACCATCCCCAAATCAAGAACAACTGGCACCACCACCACCCTTCATCATCCTCAACCACCACCACCTGCTAACCACCCACATCCGCCGCCGCCGCCGCCACCACCACAACCTTTTATCATCTACAACCACTATCACCACTACCCTCCACTTCCACCACCATCCAAAATCAAGAACAATTGACATCACCACCACCATCCTTCATCAAAAATCTAAAACCACTATCCACATTCCAAATCAACTCTGCATACTTTCTGTACAAAGTGTACATAATAATCCTAACAAGGGTGACACACTCACATTCTCTAAATAGACTTTAAATCTCAAACTTCATATTAAAATTGCTCTGATTAAGACTTGGTGGTACACCGCCACTATCACTGCACCGGTGAAAGGTCCGGCCCTAAAACCCACAACCAAATCCGATGTAAAACCCACCACCCATCACCGCCGCCCCAAAACCCACCACCAACAAACGATTCCTGATCACCACCATCACCGCCGCCTTAAAACCCACCACCAAAAAACGATTCCGGAACACTACAATCACAGCCGCCCTAAAACCCACCACCAAATCCAGCATAACACCCACCACAGCCATCTCCACCATCACTATCCACCCCACCGTCTCCGCCATCACCGAACCTTTAACAACATCAAAGCTTCTGCACTCAACCGTCGGGACTTCATTTCCGACACCGCCGCAGTCGCTGATGCACTTTCACTTACGCCAATTGCTGGATTGGACAATAGAACCTCTATTGCTAAAGCTGATGTGCTTTGAGAATGCACAACTTTCTTTTCATTTTATTATAAACTTATTATTATTTACACAATGGTCCTTTAATAAAAGTTGTTATAAAAATAGTCCCTAAGGAGGTGAAATGATAAGAATACCTTCATGTGCAAGGCACATGACTAGATTTAACCAAAAAAATCTAACTGGGTTTGACTTAAAGGATATAACGTGCAAGATTTTGAAAGATTAAGGACACCGCCTGTAAACTTTTGGAAAAAGGACAACGCCTGCAATTTGGTGTAAAAATAAAGGATAAAAGTTGAAATTTACTCTAGAAATTAACTTTCTTAGATTAAGAAATACAATACGATAGAGTGAAATAAGAAAAACGAGAAGATTAATATTGGACTCACAAAATGATGACACGTGACGCAAATAATTAGTTATTTATTAGACATAGATATATAAAAGTTAACTAGAGACACAACCAACCGTCACACCCCACAAATGGTGGTTGGATGTTGCGACCGTTTAACTAATTTAATTAACTTCCAAAACGTGTATACTTAGTTAATACTTAGGTTATAATGCCAACGAGTTCTATTTAAAATACATGGTCTGACTAAGAAATGAGAGATAGAGGGATAGTAGACGAGTATACGGGCGTTCCATACCGGAGTCCAAGAGAGGTGAAAGGAGACAGTTACCGGTGACTACTTTCTTTGTGACAAATATGCTGGGATGGATATCAAACCCCCTATTGTGGAAAGCTTTCCAACCACACGGGGTAGATGATGACTGTCGTTAGTGTCATGCAAAAACCAACTAAACTATGTAGATAGGATAAGTCGGATATCGAACTAGAGGAGGATTGTGGAAAGTGTGTAACGTTAAGTATTTACTAACAACTATAAAAAAAATAAATTGATGATTGTAAAACTGATATGGAATTAAAAACACATGAAACAAATTGCAATTAAGAAAAAAGATTGAGTTGTAATAGACAATGATGAGAAAAGGTGATCACTCCGGGATTCAGATTCTGTAATTACTAATAACCTAGTTCTGATTTTATTGGATGCTATTGATTGAATAGTAAATCTGTCACATCTATCAATTACCTATGCAGTTCAAAATCTTAATATTAATTGATCAAATAAATATTAAAACAAACATACATAGAAATCATTCAATCAACAAATGCATAATTGGATTCAACACATAATTATAACTCTGACTGTCACTCAGGATTTGTCTGTCACACAAATAATATTGTCACACCCCCAAAATCCCACACGCGGAGTACCACCGCTTGGGAGCGTGACTGACCAGGATCAAGCCATCAATCATATCAAACACAGCATTTAATATAAAAGTAATTAACGTAAGTCACCAAGACATGATTGATGTTTCAAAACCAAATACTGTTTTAAGTAGCGGAAGCAATGTAAAGTAACCCAAATAAAATTATAAGTTCAATAACGTTTATGATCCATCTGCCCACAACGACCTGCTCCTTCCTGTGCAAGCTCCAAGTATACCTAAGGTCCTGCAAGGCATGCAGCAAACAATCAACAAACTAGTTGAGCGAGTTCACAGAAAGTAAGTTCATAGTGCAATGCATAAGTATAGCTAGTGGGGGCTTCCCATACTAGTGTGTAATAAAGGTGGGGGCTTCCCATGTTCATCCTGGTCAATGAGGGCTTCTCATTAACGGTACTTACTAGACTAACTTCCGACCATGTGTTCTTCTTTACCGAGAACAGGGAAAACGTACAGGGTCACGTAGGCTTTACGTGACGTGCCCTTCCCCGAGGACAGTGGTACGCGTGGGGGCTACGTAGGCTTTACGCAGCGTGGCCTTCCGACCTGGAAGCCAGTGAATGGTATTGGGTTACGTAGGCTTTACGTAACGTGTCCTTCCCGACCCGGGAGACATATGGCAAATATACTGGGTTACGTAGGCTTTACGTAACGTGTCCTGACTAACCTGAGGACGATGGTCTATAGTCTGGTATATGCGTAAGTACGAGTAATCATTCCACATTCATCATATCCAACCCAATTCCCAACCCGGGAATCCCATGCCTTGGCTGTGTGAACTCACTTTGGTTTGCTCGGCAGATACACAGAAAGTACAAGTAGCAAGTAAATGATCACTCACGTCCTATCATGGTTATTATACGAGTCAGGTTCGTATATAGCACGTATATAGTAATCACGTATAGTCATGGCAAACATGTACGCACGTAAACAGATAAGACATAGCATGTGAGGATCCAATTGTTCTAAGTCCATTCATACCCGGCCCAATAGCATAACAGCCCAATATCATAATCAGTTAAACAAATAACCAAGTGTCCGGCCCAAATCAGTTGGGCCTGTAATAGTCCAATAGCAATAGTCCACAAATCAAATCATTGGGCCCGTGACAGTGAAGGCCCAACAGTGTACGCGTAATGGTGGTCTCGACTCGCAACGGAGATCTCGAGTCGCAACCGGAGATTACGAGTCGCAACAGCTGGTTGCGAGTCGCAATGGAGATCTCGGTTCATCATGGTCTGGTTACGAGTCGCAACGGGACTCGCAACCGTGGTTTCGGCTGGTGCTGTTTGTGGTTTCGAGTCGAGACGGGGAGGTTTCGACTCGCAATCTGAGTCGCAACCGGCTGTGTAACTGGTTTCCATAATTCTAGTCAATTAAACTCCGTGATTTCAGCAAACACTTAGGCAGTTTCGGAAATCAGATCAAACAAGGATTATACAACATTCAATCATATTCATAATGTCTTCAAACCTTCATCATTTAGCAAATTCATAACCGTATCAAATCAATAATCGGATTATCAACCAACACTAAACCGAATCCTAATCATAACACCATCCTAGCATGCACCCTAATTCGCATGTACAAACAGAATCATCTCAGCCGATTACAAACATCAATTCGGACCAATTAACAAATCACTCATGCAACCTATTTCGTATGAAAACATGATCATCATTCACAGAAACCGATTAACAAGAGCACAATCAAATAACACATACCAACCGAATACTAAATCATACAATCCGATTTATCATGGCATCACCTAAGCATAAAACACATAATCATAGATAATATACTAACCGATTACAAGTAACGAGATGTGATCCGAACAAGAGGGTGGTCGGATGGCCTTGTGCCGTCGGTTCCTCAACAAGCCGAGAGAGAGAGAGAGCAAAGCTTCTAGGGTTTGTGTGTGTTTGTGATTTGCAAAAGTGGTAAAACAAAACCCCTAACTCGGTTTTGTGTTGCGAGTCGGGGAGTGGGCCGAGCCCACTTGGTTGTCTAATGGTCCGCGTGCACAAGGAGTGGCCCAAAGGGCTTTGTGTAGCCGGTTTGTGTAGTTTGGGCTCGTGCAACACATAACATTCATACATACACAACATACGTAAACAATTATTCATTTAAAATCATATAATTCAGTTCTCATGAGCACGTAACGTTACATCAAAGCATGTCTAAAGTTCGAGTTGTCACATTATCCCCAACTAATTGGAAATTTCGTCCCGAAATTTGGTATGCACTCACTGAGGAAGCTAGGTAAACTGTACTGTTCACTGGTTTTCCTGGGGTGTCACATCAATGTGACAACTCGAACTTTAGACATGCTTTGATGTAACGTTACGTGCTCATGAGAACTGAATTATATGATTTTAAATGAATAATTGTTTACGTATGTTGTGTATGTATGAATGTTATGTGTTGCACGAGCCCAAACTACACAAACCGGCTACACAAAGCCCTTTGGGCCACTCCTTGTGCACGCGGACCATTAGACAACCAAGTGGGCTCGGCCCACTCCCCGACTCGCAACACAAAACCGAGTTAGGGGTTTTGTTTTACCACTTTTGCAAATCACAAACACACACAAACCCTAGAAGCTTTGCTCTCTCTCTCTCTCGGCTTGTTGAGGAACCGACGGCACAAGGCCATCCGACCACCCTCTTGTTCGGATCACATCTCGTTACTTGTAATCGGTTAGTATATTATCTATGATTATGTGTTTTATGCTTAGGTGATGCCATGATAAATCGGATTGTATGATTTAGTATTCGGTTGGTATGTGTTATTTGATTGTGCTCTTGTTAATCGGTTTCTGTGAATGATGATCATGTTTTCATACGAAATAGGTTGCATGAGTGATTTGTTAATTGGTCCGAATTGATGTTTGTAATCGGCTGAGATGATTCTGTTTGTACATGCGAATTAGGGTGCATGCTAGGATGGTGTTATGATTAGGATTCGGTTTAGTGTTGGTTGATAATCCGATTATTGATTTGATACGGTTATGAATTTGCTAAATGATGAAGGTTTGAAGACATTATGAATATGATTGAATGTTGTATAATCCTTGTTTGATCTGATTTCCGAAACTGCCTAAGTGTTTGCTGAAATCACGGAGTTTAATTGACTAGAATTATGGAAACCAGTTACACAGCCGGTTGCGACTCAGATTGCGAGTCGAAACCTCCCCGTCTCGACTCGAAACCACAAACAGCACCAGCCGAAACCACGGTTGCGAGTCCCGTTGCGACTCGTAACCAGACCATGATGAACCGAGATCTCCATTGCGACTCGCAACCAGCTGTTGCGACTCGTAATCTCCGGTTGCGACTCGAGATCTCCGTTGCGAGTCGAGACCACCATTACGCGTACACTGTTGGGCCTTCACTGTCACGGGCCCAATGATTTGATTTGTGGACTATTGCTATTGGACTATTACAGGCCCAACTGATTTGGGCCGGACACTTGGTTATTTGTTTAACTGATTATGATATTGGGCTGTTATGCTATTGGGCCGGGTATGAATGGACTTAGAACAATTGGATCCTCACATGCTATGTCTTATCTGTTTACGTGCGTACATGTTTGCCATGACTATACGTGATTACTATATACGTGCTATATACGAACCTGACTCGTATAATAACCATGATAGGACGTGAGTGATCATTTACTTGCTACTTGTACTTTCTGTGTATCTGCCGAGCAAACCAAAGTGAGTTCACACAGCCAAGGCATGGGATTCCCGGGTTGGGAATTGGGTTGGATATGATGAATGTGGAATGATTACTCGTACTTACGCATATACCAGACTATAGACCATCGTCCTCAGGTTAGTCAGGACACGTTACGTAAAGCCTACGTAACCCAGTATATTTGCCATATGTCTCCCGGGTCGGGAAGGACACGTTACGTAAAGCCTACGTAACCCAATACCATTCACTGGCTTCCAGGTCGGAAGGCCACGCTGCGTAAAGCCTACGTAGCCCCCACGCGTACCACTGTCCTCGGGGAAGGGCACGTCACGTAAAGCCTACGTGACCCTGTACGTTTTCCCTGTTCTCGGTAAAGAAGAACACATGGTCGGAAGTTAGTCTAGTAAGTACCGTTAATGAGAAGCCCTCATTGACCAGGATGAACATGGGAAGCCCCCACCTTTATTACACACTAGTATGGGAAGCCCCCACTAGCTATACTTATGCATTGCACTATGAACTTACTTTCTGTGAACTCGCTCAACTAGTTTGTTGATTGTTTGCTGCATGCCTTGCAGGACCTTAGGTATACTTGGAGCTTGCACAGGAAGGAGCAGGTCGTTGTGGGCAGATGGATCATAAACGTTATTGAACTTATAATTTTATTTGGGTTACTTTACATTGCTTCCGCTACTTAAAACAGTATTTGGTTTTGAAACATCAATCATGTCTTGGTGACTTACGTTAATTACTTTTATATTAAATGCTGTGTTTGATATGATTGATGGCTTGATCCTGGTCAGTCACGCTCCCAAGCGGTGGTACTCCGCGTGTGGGATTTTGGGGGTGTGACAGATTGGTATCAGAGCCATTGGTTATAGAGAACTTGGTTTTAATATGGGAAAACGTTTTATTAAAACCGGACTATAACCAGTACAGTGCTCTCAACGATCCACAACGACGCTTCGCTCCACGTGCAAGACTCGACATCCTAGGTAATAAGGTTTATGTTTATTGTCTGCTTGTTGGAACTGCTTAGAACTTTGCTCGCATTACGCTTAGATACACATACTTTGATTACATGAGAACACCTATATGCCTACGCTTTTCTGTCATCGCCCTACTCGCGAACCATTCTTACGTATGCTACTTATTACTATGAAGATCATGTCTGGAAGAATCAACATGACACAAGCCCAGCTAGAGGCTCTCGTTCAAGCCCAAGTCACAGCGGCATTTGCGGCTGCTCAAGCAGGTAGGATAACCTGTAGTTATAACTTACGCTAGGATCTTTAGATCCTACACTCCTAAACTAGCTTTTGTATTTAAACTTTGCCCTACTCGTACACAATAGGTCAACACGCGCAGCAGCCTGTCTGCACTTTCAAGAATTTCATGGACTGTCGTCCAAACTCTTTCAGCGGCACAGAGGGGGCAGTGGGACTCCTCCACTGGTTTGAAAAGTTGGAATCGGTATTCGAAATGTGCGAGTGCCCTGAGGCTCGCAAGGTCAAGTTTGCTACTGGTACTTTGGAAGGGATAGCATTGACTTGGTGGAACGCCCAAGTCCAAATCTTAGGGTTGGCAGCTGCTAACGCCACCCCATGGAACGATTTCAAGGAACTCATCAAGCGTGAGTATTGCACGCGGGAAGATATTCACAAGCTGGAAGACGAGCTGTATAACTTGAAGATGGTTGGATCGGAAATCGAAGCATATACCAAACGGTCTAACGAGCTGGCCGTTCTGTGTCCTACTATGGTGGACCCTCCCTACAAGCGCATTGAGTTGTATCTCAAGGGATTGGCGCCAGAAATTCAGAGCCACGTGACGTCGGCTAACCTCGAAAACATCCAGGAAATCCAGCGCCTTGCTCACCGTATCACCGATCAGGCAGTTGATCAGAATAAACTGCCCAAGCGTGTTAACGCTACTGCTAATGTCACCACCTCAGTTACTCCTGCTACATCTGGTGACAGTAAAAGAAAATGGGATGGGGATTCCAGCAAAGGTTCAGCATCTGTTCAGCCACAATCTCAGCAGCAGAAGATTGACCACTATCAGAGTCCCAGTCAGCAATCCTCTAGTAGTCACAGACAGAGGAGATATCAGGGTAGTCAACCCAGGTGCCACAACTGCAACAGGCATCACCACGGCCCATGTAACAAGGGTCGTTGTCAAAGGTGTCTTAAGATGGGTCACGAGGCCAAAGACTGTAGGAGCCCTCGTCCTGCGAATCAGAGCCAGCAGCCTCAGCAACCAGCTCCACAGAACCAGCAGCAGCAGCAGCAGCCACAGCGTGGAAACCGGGGATGTTTCCAGTGTGGGGCTGAAGGTCACTTCAAACGCGATTGCCCTCAGTTGAACCAGAACCGCAACAACAATAACAACCAGGGCAACGGCAACAATAACGGCGGGAACAACAACAACGGCAATGAAGCTCGTGGTCGCGCTTTTGTGCTAGGTCGAGGCGATGCAGTGAACGATCCCAACGTTGTTATGGGTAAGTTTCTCCTGGACAATATTTACGTTACTGTTTTGTTTGATTCGGGTGCGGATACAAGCTATATGTCTGTGAAAATGTGTCAACTGCTAAAACGTGCACCAACACTTTTACCCACCAAACATGTAGTAGAGTTAGCTAACGGTAAAAGTCTAGAAGCCACGCACGTAGTTCAGGGTTGTAATCTTATTCTAGCTGGTCAAGCCTTCTCTATTGATCTCATTCCCATAGTTTTGGGTAGCTTCGACGTCGTGATTGGGATGGATTGGTTATCTCAACACCAGGCAGAAATTTTATGCAGCGAAAAGGTTATTCGCATTCCTCGTTTGGGTCAGGAACCTCTAGAAGTTCAAGGCGACAAGAGTGGTGCAGTGGTTGGCATCATCTCTTTCTTGAAGGCTCAGAAATGTTTACGAAAGGGGCACACAGCCATTCTGGCTCTCGTTACAGACGCATCAGCAAAGGAAAAGAAATTGGAAGATATTCCAATTGTACGTGATTACCCTCAGGTGTTTCCTGAAGACTTACCTGGCTTACCGCCTCATCGTCAGGTCGAATTTCAGATCGAGCTCGCTCCAGGAGCAGCACCCATAGCTCGCGCACCATATCGCCTAGCTCCATCGGAATTGGAGGAATTGTCAAAGCAATTACAAGAGCTCTTGGAAAAGGGATTCATTCGACCAAGCTCTTCGCCTTGGGGAGCTCCAGTACTCTTTGTGAAGAAGAAAGACGGTACGTTCAGGATGTGTATAGACTACAGGGAACTGAACAAGGTGACGGTGAAGAACCGTTATCCTCTTCCGCGCATCGACGACTTATTCGACCAGTTGCAAGGGTCGTGTTACTACTCGAAGATAGACTTGAGGTCTGGTTATCATCAGCTGAGAGTCCGGGATGAGGACGTCTCCAAGACAGCTTTCAGAACTCGTTACGGTCACTACGAGTTTCTGGTCATGCCGTTTGGATTAACGAACGCGCCTGCTGTATTTATGGATCTTATGAACAGGGTGTGCAAACCCTATCTCGACAAGTTCGTCATTGTTTTCATCGACGACATCCTGATTTACTCCAAGAGTCGGGAGGAACACGAGCAGCATCTTCGCCTGATATTGGAACTCCTTCGGAAGGAACAGCTGTACGCCAAGCTTTCTAAATGCGACTTCTGGCTTCGTGAAGTCCACTTCTTAGGCCACGTGGTAAACAAGGATGGGATCCATGTCGATCCATCCAAGGTAGACTCGATCAGAAACTGGCCTGCACCGCGTACACCGACGGAAATACGCCAATTCTTGGGTCTGGCAGGTTACTACAGACGGTTTATCAAGGATTTCTCGAAGATTGCTTAGCCGCTTACGTTACTGACACAGAAGGGTGTTACCTATCGCTGGGGAGAGCCCCAGGAGACTGCTTTTCAGCACTTAAAGGATAGGCTTTGCAGCGCACCTATTCTTTCACTGCCAGAGGGCACAGAAGATTTTGTAGTATATTGTGATGCATCCATTCGGGGATTGGGGTGTGTGTTAATGCAGCGCGACAAGGTTATCGCTTACGCCTCTCGTCAACTCAAGGTTCACGAACGGAACTACACGACGCATGATTTAGAGCTGGGAGCTGTTGTTTTTGCGCTTAAGATATGGCGACACTACCTGTACGGTACCAGGTGCACGATTTACACCGATCACAGGAGTCTCGAGCATATTCTTAAGCAGAAGGATTTGAACATGCGTCAACGACGATGGGTCGAGTTACTTAATGACTACGAATGCGCTATCAAGTATCATCCAGGCAAAGCCAATGTTGTGGCTGACGCCCTTAGTCGAAAGGACACCTTACCGAAGCGCGTGCGAGCGCTACAGCTTACGATCCAGTCTAGCCTTCCTGCACAGATACGAAATGCTCAGACAGAAGCACTGAAGCCCGAAAACGTCAAGGCTGAAGCCTTACGCGGCTCACGACAGCAAATGGAACAGAAGGCAGACGGCGCCTACTACGTAACGGGCCGGATTTGGGTCCCACTTTACGGCGGTCTACGCGAACTTGTGATGGACGAAGCTCACAAGTCTCGCTATTCGGTACATCCAGGGTCGGATAAAATGTACCACGATATCAGCACTACTTATTGGTGGCCTAGTATGAAGGCCCACATCGCTACGTACGTTGGAAAGTGCTTGACTTGTGCGAGAGTCAAGGTCGAATATCAGAAACCAGCTGGCCTACTTCAACAGCCTAAGATACCGCAATGGAAATGGGAAGAAATTTCCATGGATTTCGTTACGGGTTTACCTAGATCCCAGCGTGGGAACGATACAATATGGGTCATAGTTGATCGACTCACCAAGTCTGCACACTTCCTGCCGATTAAGGAAACGGATAAGTTCTCCACTCTCGCAGACGTATATCTTAAAGAAGTTGTCTCGAGGCACGGGGTGCCCACGTCCATCATTTCGGATCGCGATGCACGATTCACATCAGAGCTTTGGCAAGCAATGCACAAATCTTTCGGCTCACGGTTAGACATGAGCACAGCATATCACCCTCAGACGGATGGGCAGTCTGAACGTACGATCCAAACACTTGAAGACATGCTTCGGGCATGCGTCATCGATTTCGGCAACGGCTGGGAAAAGCATCTCCCTTTGGTGGAGTTCTCGTATAATAACAGTTACCATACCAGCATACAAGCCGCTCCGTTCGAGGCATTGTACGGGCGTAAATGCCGGTCACCTCTCTGTTGGGCAGAGGTGGGAGATAGTCAGATCACGGGTCCAGAGATTGTAGTGGACGCCACAGAAAAGATTGCACAGATACGACAACGCATGGCGGCAGCACGCGACCGTCAGAAAGCCTACGCGGACAAGCGTAGAAAGCCATTGGAATTTGAGGTCGGGGACCGGGTTTTATTGAAAGTTTCACCCTGGAAGGGTGTGGTTCGTTTTGGCAAACGGGGTAAATTGAATCCGCGGTACGTCGGACCATTTGAAATTATCGAAAAGATTGGCAAGGTAGCCTACAAGTTGAACCTACCAGCTGAACTCGGGGCAGTTCACAATGTCTTTCATGTATCGAACCTAAAGAAGTGCCTATCAGATGAAAATCTTATCATTCCTTTTAAGGAACTCACTATCGACGAGCGGTTGCAGTTCGTTGAGGAACCAGTTGAAATCACGGACCGGGATGTGAAGGTCCTCAAACACAAGAGAATCCCTCTTGTTCGAGTTCGTTGGAACTCCAAACGTGGCCCAGAGTACACCTGGGAACGCGAAGACAGGATGACAGAAAAGTACCCCCAGTTATTCGGGAACAAGGCAACCACTACTGAGGCTGAAGCTACTACTTCGGAATTTCGGGACGAAATTCCAGATCAACGGGGGGAGGATGTGACACCCCAGGAAAACCAGTGAACAGTACAGTTTACCTAGCTTCCTCAGTGAGTGCATACCAAATTTCGGGACGAAATTTCCAATTAGTTGGGGATAATGTGACAACTCGAACTTTAGACATGCTTTGATGTAACGTTACGTGCTCATGAGAACTGAATTATATGATTTTAAATGAATAATTGTTTACGTATGTTGTGTATGTATGAATGTTATGTGTTGCACGAGCCCAAACTACACAAACCGGCTACACAAAGCCCTTTGGGCCACTCCTTGTGCACGCGGACCATTAGACAACCAAGTGGGCTCGGCCCACTCCCCGACTCGCAACACAAAACCGAGTTAGGGGTTTTGTTTTACCACTTTTGCAAATCACAAACACACACAAACCCTAGAAGCTTTGCTCTCTCTCTCTCTCGGCTTGTTGAGGAACCGACGGCACAAGGCCATCCGACCACCCTCTTGTTCGGATCACATCTCGTTACTTGTAATCGGTTAGTATATTATCTATGATTATGTGTTTTATGCTTAGGTGATGCCATGATAAATCGGATTGTATGATTTAGTATTCGGTTGGTATGTGTTATTTGATTGTGCTCTTGTTAATCGGTTTCTGTGAATGATGATCATGTTTTCATACGAAATAGGTTGCATGAGTGATTTGTTAATTGGTCCGAATTGATGTTTGTAATCGGCTGAGATGATTCTGTTTGTACATGCGAATTAGGGTGCATGCTAGGATGGTGTTATGATTAGGATTCGGTTTAGTGTTGGTTGATAATCCGATTATTGATTTGATACGGTTATGAATTTGCTAAATGATGAAGGTTTGAAGACATTATGAATATGATTGAATGTTGTATAATCCTTGTTTGATCTGATTTCCGAAACTGCCTAAGTGTTTGCTGAAATCACGGAGTTTAATTGACTAGAATTATGGAAACCAGTTACACAGCCGGTTGCGACTCAGATTGCGAGTCGAAACCTCCCCGTCTCGACTCGAAACCACAAACAGCACCAGCCGAAACCACGGTTGCGAGTCCCGTTGCGACTCGTAACCAGACCATGATGAACCGAGATCTCCATTGCGACTCGCAACCAGCTGTTGCGACTCGTAATCTCCGGTTGCGACTCGAGATCTCCGTTGCGAGTCGAGACCACCATTACGCGTACACTGTTGGGCCTTCACTGTCACGGGCCCAATGATTTGATTTGTGGACTATTGCTATTGGACTATTACAGGCCCAACTGATTTGGGCCGGACACTTGGTTATTTGTTTAACTGATTATGATATTGGGCTGTTATGCTATTGGGCCGGGTATGAATGGACTTAGAACAATTGGATCCTCACATGCTATGTCTTATCTGTTTACGTGCGTACATGTTTGCCATGACTATACGTGATTACTATATACGTGCTATATACGAACCTGACTCGTATAATAACCATGATAGGACGTGAGTGATCATTTACTTGCTACTTGTACTTTCTGTGTATCTGCCGAGCAAACCAAAGTGAGTTCACACAGCCAAGGCATGGGATTCCCGGGTTGGGAATTGGGTTGGATATGATGAATGTGGAATGATTACTCGTACTTACGCATATACCAGACTATAGACCATCGTCCTCAGGTTAGTCAGGACACGTTACGTAAAGCCTACGTAACCCAGTATATTTGCCATATGTCTCCCGGGTCGGGAAGGACACGTTACGTAAAGCCTACGTAACCCAATACCATTCACTGGCTTCCAGGTCGGAAGGCCACGCTGCGTAAAGCCTACGTAGCCCCCACGCGTACCACTGTCCTCGGGGAAGGGCACGTCACGTAAAGCCTACGTGACCCTGTACGTTTTCCCTGTTCTCGGTAAAGAAGAACACATGGTCGGAAGTTAGTCTAGTAAGTACCGTTAATGAGAAGCCCTCATTGACCAGGATGAACATGGGAAGCCCCCACCTTTATTACACACTAGTATGGGAAGCCCCCACTAGCTATACTTATGCATTGCACTATGAACTTACTTTCTGTGAACTCGCTCAACTAGTTTGTTGATTGTTTGCTGCATGCCTTGCAGGACCTTAGGTATACTTGGAGCTTGCACAGGAAGGAGCAGGTCGTTGTGGGCAGATGGATCATAAACGTTATTGAACTTATAATTTTATTTGGGTTACTTTACATTGCTTCCGCTACTTAAAACAGTATTTGGTTTTGAAACATCAATCATGTCTTGGTGACTTACGTTAATTACTTTTATATTAAATGCTGTGTTTGATATGATTGATGGCTTGATCCTGGTCAGTCACGCTCCCAAGCGGTGGTACTCCGCGTGTGGGATTTTGGGGGTGTGACAAATATAATCATGCAAATAGTCGGCTCACACGACTACAAATCAAAATCTCAATACAAAACAAAAACTAGAATTAAAAGCGTCTAACAAGAATCATTCACCCGGAGTGTTCAAGAGAGCTTTAGCCGCTCATCTCGGTTGTTGATCTCCAATAGCTTCGATCCCTATTCTTTTTCGCAGTTGAAACCGTTCTGCCGTCTTTTATGATGTTGTGTGTCCAGCCAATATGTTGTATGCGTGGATGTCTATATTATATTGGCCCTTCAGATTTGTGATGATGAGAATTAATATCCTCCTCAAAAGGTCACGTGAACATATGGTTGCCAATATTGTAGAGAATGATGTGTCTTTCTTTGTTTCCAATCGGCCCCCAAAGTCTTCACGTGTGCGTGTGCGAGTCACCCAAAAAATGATGTTGTTGCTTCCTTAAAGTCGGCCCACATGTGTCGTCCAGTCCAATCCCTCCTTTACACATATGCGGCCCAACAACCAATTAATTCCCTCAATTCCTTTTGATACTATATGTGACGGCCAAATCAAAATAATCCATATATGTTCTCTTAGGAATATGGCGGCCCACCTTTAAGTCCAATCCGCAAGTGATGTGGATGATGTTATGAATATCCTCAAACCCTCATGTGCACCTCTTGATGATTAATGGTGATGATTATGTATTGTTGACTTTGTGTCACCTTGTGCTTCCCAATTCAATTAATGTGTTGTTCCAAACATATGTATGCATGTGAGATCATGATGGTTGATGTGATTGTTGTCACGACCCCCGACCCACCCTGGACGGAATCGGGTGCCGTGAGCAGTCCCGTGGTACCGGTGGTTATTTTTATTTATAAAAACATTGCAGCGGAAATTTCATCAGGACCGTGAGTGAGGAAAATATCAGAGTTTAGAAAACACCGGATTTTATTTAAATAGATGGAATAAATTCCATTGTTTCAAAGGTAGCTTTTAATAAAAACAATATTTCTTAATTTGATTTAATTAATAAAATAAGCCACTTCTTGATGCCTTCGGTGCCGGATCCAATTCTTACCCCAATATACTGTAATTACCTGAAACGCGTTTTAAAAATGTTTTGTCAGCGGGAAATACTGAGTGAGTTCATTCAGGTTTTATGCAAAAACAGATTTGTTATAATTCACAGTATTAAGAGCGATTACAATGTTTTTATCAACCAATTATCAAGAATAGGTATTTGTCACTCGACCGGATCTGTGACTGTGGTCATACCACTATTGGGTCCCGTTGCCCCAAATAGTGACGGCTAACTCACACAGAGTAATACTCACTCACATAGAGTGATACTCACTCACCTAGAGTGATAAAAATAGTAATGTGCACAATACCCCACATACCAGCTGTAATTTGGTGATTACAAAGACTTAATCCCTGTAATTATAACCTTGAAAATAATTTGAGGTATTGTAATACTTACTCACAAACTGTGAGAAAACAATTTAAAAAGAAGAATGACTCACATTATAAACATGCAGATTCATACGGCCAAAGTTTAGTCTACAGATAAGCCTTGATATATTGCAGATTTATACAGGCAAAGCTTAGCCTATTGAAATAGCCTTGTAACCTAGTGCACACGAACTAGGTAGGTAACTTAATACAACAATTACGATAACTCACGAGATCAAATTCTCACAACGAACGATAAAGTGCGATACTTAAACATCCATCGATTTAACGACGAACGACAAAGTATAACCCTAATGTGGGTGGCACTTAAACATCCATTGGATATATTGATCGGTCGGAAAATGAATCGTAATAGCGATCGAGTTAATACCCTGTATCGTAGCAGCACCTTGCTATACTAATTAGTAATTCACATGTGTGTGTGGTGGGGAGTATTTTCGGTAGTTAAACATATAGCTTAACAGAATGGAATACATATTTGTGTAAAACCCAAATCAAACCTCAACGATAGTCACGAGATTCGAACCTTAACGAACTTCACAAAGTGTAGTCTTATTCAGACAGTACTTTGGCATCCGTTTAACGAACTCACAAAGTATAGCACTTTGGCATCCGTTTAACGAACTCACAAAGTAGTACTTTGGATTCCGTTTAACGAAATTCACAAAGTATAATACTTTGGCATCCGTTAGTTGGTTCCTGAATCGACCGAACAGAATATCGTATCGGTGATTATTGGTTAGAACACCAACGTATAGAGAGAAGAAGAGAAATGAGCAAAGAAAAATGAATCCTAAGCTTCCTATTTATAGTAAGCAAGCAAGCAAGCACCTCAACATATTTCTGTCGATGTGGGATAGTGACGTGCCTGCCTACCTGCTTGACATGCTAGCTAGCTTGCTTATATATATTAATTCAGCTGCTTCACTCATTTTTCTCGTATAACTTTTAAAATATAACGTTTTATAAAACGACGAATATGTCTTTAAAACGAGCATATTTTTATCTACGTTTTAACCTAAGTTTCATTAAAAACGGAGTAAGGGAAATAAAATAATATATTTAATTATTAATATTAAACGTTCTTATACGACCCCATATATATCTATTTTTATTAAACCTTACTTAGCTTAATTAATCTTGTTAGCTTAATTAATATTGATTCACTGATTAATTAATCATACTAAACTTAATTAGGGTTTCCTTATTGCATAATTATCATATTAAATATTAATTTTAGTGAGGGTTGTTACAATTGTCTTGTTCAACAAAAACCCTTGCTGCCGTAAACTGTAGCCTACGGTTTTAACCGTAGGTTACGTTTTCTTATTCCGTAAGCTACGCATGCATGCCTCTGTTTCTCGTTCCACTCTTTTAGCCGTACATAAGCTATGCTCCATTCCTTTGTTACTTTTTAACTTCCATGCTTAGCTTCAACATACAACTTTCAACGAATGGCAACCAATCCCCTAGACTTCATTCAATCCTAATTCTTGCACATTCAAATTATCTTTTGACCCGAAACATATACCAAACAATGTAATATATCTCGATAATCATCCTTAGCAGCTCCGCTTCATCGCCAAGTACTTTAATTTCATTGAATTAAACCGATTAACCTGTAACACCACAACAACTCGTAGATATCACATTCTCAACGCATAACTGCTTAAAACAAACTAAAACACATATTATAACACACTTAAGGCCCGGGTTTCACACTCTCCATCAGTAGTTAAGGACGTGTATGTCGTCAAGAAGAGACATGCGCAAGGGGAAATTATTCTAGGTTCATCCGACTCAAGGATGTTAGAAATATAGAGGACGCACTTGCTTGGATGAACATGGTTCAGATCTTTGAAGCAAAATTAAGTGTTTTAGTGGCAAGTTTTGACAAGTTTAACAAGAAGGGGGAACTGATTGAAAGGTTTAGCAGGAAGTGGAACTGGTAAGTACAAATAAGGGTTATGCACAGACGAAGCAAATGCCACCACCACCCCCAAAGCAGATCACTAGGTGTAGCCAATAAACACAAACATAGGTACGAATGGAACTTTCTTGGAAGTAGTCGTCGGGAAGACCTGGGAGAACATGAAGAACAAAAAAGTCTTCATTGTTGATGAGACGCTTGCAATGTATCCGAATCATGATCTATGAAGGTTCGTTATTTGTGTAGCTTGTGAAATTAAGGTGGTCAACTATATGCTTAATGTTGAATAGGGGTGGTTATGAGGACTCACCGGTTCGTTATGTAGGTGGGTTGAAGTCCATGGTTGTGCTGAAGGATAATCAAGTAGTGGAAGGGTTTTTGGGGAGGAAATACATGTGGGGGAGTTTTTATTAGCGGTAGTTGCACAGGAAGGCCAAGTTATTACGTATAATCGCGTGATCTGTCTCAGGGTGGAAGGTGTTCCATATCACCTTAGAGACAATGAGCTATTCAGGAAACATCATATCAAAGTTTGGGGTTGTGGTCAAGAGCACAGATTTCGCATGGTAAAATGTTGATGTATCTTTAGGGAAGTGTTTTGTTTTGTCTACGAACGGAGCACGTATTCACGAAGAGATTGACCTAATGTGAAAAGGTGTAAAGTACAAAGTGTGGGTGACGGAGGTACCGTATGGTTGGTTTTCTTCAATTGTGGAGCACCTATCAACACAGAAGGTGTATGAATCATCCACTTCAACAGGCTCGGTGAATGGACGGGATGAATATTTGGAAGATAGGGAGATCGGTCGAAACAATGATAAAGGATCAGTGGTTGGTGTCCGGAGTCCGTTGGTGGAAGAGGATACGGGATCGGGAAACGAAACGCTGGGTAGGGGAGGGGACATGCATGGGAAAAAACTAATAATGGCATTGATTCCAAAGGAGGGGAAAACGGCGCACATGCCTAGCAGACTGACAACTCATGTGTGGAGCCAACATTTAGTAGGGGACCATTATTGGTGGTCCAGAAGACGACCCATAAATTTAAGAAGCCCAACACAGAAGGAAGATAATAATTGTATTAGAAGGGGTAAATTAAAAAAAATAACATATTGGGCCGTGGGCCTTTGTTTGACTTAAATTAGGAGGTGAACGAGGGATCCTCATATGAGAATGGTCAAAGAAGGTACCAGACACACAGACTGAAGACATAGCGATGATTGAATAGGATGATGTGGTACAAACTCTAAACCAAAAAAAATTGTAGATAGTAATCCACCAGAGCTCAGGATGGTAACGAATGCTGGGGAAACACAGAGATTCAAGCGGAAGCTGGTGTAACCATTACGGTGGGAACAAAGGTGGCTTTTCAGATTGAGGGCTTCCAGGATGCTGGACTTACAAAAGAACAAATGATATTCAAAAGTCAAAACATGAACAAGTGATCAAGAAATAAACAGTTGAAGAAGCAATTTCCTCCCAAAGATAGTGAATCTTGAACACCTAGATCAGAGCATCTTTTGAAGAACCGCAAACATCTGTTTAAAGCCTTGGAACCGCTATTCATGAAGAAACAAGGTATGTTTAAGTTCTAAAAGTCTGTTGAAGCAAAGGTCTGACGGAGAAGACCAAACATCTATCTGGCCAAACTGATGTTGGGAACAAAGCAACAGAGGATAGCTTAACAATTGTTTCCTAACGTAACAATATTTTCTTTTTAACAGTGTTTGACATAGTTAGATCAGTTGTTTGATTTGCATAGATGTTTGCAATATCTATGGAATCTCCTCTGAGAGGAGTGACTGATGTCACTATCAAGGTGATGTCAGCTAATCACAAACAGAGCTTTCGTACTTAGTATAAATAGATCTCATAAGTTAGAGATCTATTTCATCACTTCACACACATGCTCAACAAAACATAGGATGTTGGAAGTCTGTAATGTTCGGACCTTATATTTCCAATTACACCTGATGTCGAGAATCCTAATGTACAAGACCCAAAGAAACCGGAAGATTACTCTATGCTAGATTTCAAAAAGTTTGAGATAGATGCCAAAGCACTTAATGTGATTGCAAAGGCTCTACCAAACGAGATCTATGTAGAACTATTACATTGTAATAGTGTAAAAGAGCTATAGGATGAGTTAAAAGAGAAACTTAGTAAAACTTAAGAAATTGTTAAAAACAACCAGGAAACTCTTGACATACAAAATGTTGAGAGTGCATCTAACTCAGCACAAACAATAGTTTATGAAAAGGTTGATGCAAATGCTGTAAAAAAACAATGATCCTTGGAATGCAACTAAAGATGAGAAAAATTGCGAATATGCATTAATGGCCTCCGAACGGGAGTTTCTACATGCCTAGATAGCCTATGGTATGTTGATAGTGGAGGATCCAGATATATAACAAGATGTAAAGCTCTACTATAGAACTTCCATACTCATCAGTGTGGTGATATATCCTTTGGAAATAATTTAAAGGGAAAAGTGTTAGGGTCAGGAACTGTCCAGGCTAGTAAGCTAAAACTTGAAAAAGTTATTAGGGGCTATTTGGTAGCCTCTGAATGGTCATTAAGAGGCTACCTCTTAATGGAATCATTAAGAATTTTACCAATGAGAAGGTAGAAGAATGTGACATGTGATGATTTACCATTCAGAGGTTATCTCTTAACCATTGAGACTTGAGGTTACCTCTTATTCATTCAGAGGTTTTAAACCATTAAGAGGTAGCATCTGAATAGTCATTAAGAGGCTACCAAACAGCCCCTTAATCTTATTGACAATTTAAAATTCAATCAACTCAGTGTCTCACAATGAGTGACAAACGCTATGGCTCATTTTTTACAAAGAAAATTTGTAAAATTGTTGGACCTGCTGTAGCTTAAAAGATTGACAAAATTATAACTGAAAGCACTACACAACTTGTTGCTCACAGAAGTGGCAATGTTTATATAGTGGACATGTTAAAAGATAACCCAAAAATATATGTATGCCTATTCTCTGTGAGTTCAGGATCAGATCGTAAAGATCACAAGCTCTGCGGTGGATTTGATTTAACGTGCGGAATCCATTAAATTGAACCGAAATCGTGCACGAAAATGTAAATAAACGTCATTTTATTTTGTAACAAACGACAACCGGACAAAGTTTCGATTCGATCTATACAAAGAACACTCGATATAGTAAATACATGAGGGAACTGAGAGATGTTCTTGTGTTGATGATGATGATGAACTCTTGAGAAACTGAGAAGACGACTTGGAACGGATGTGTGCTCTCGGATGTGTGTTCTGAATATCATTTTATGAATGGTTGTGCATGTCTATTTATAATAATCTCCAATACGTGCCAGGTAGTCATGCCTTGATTCGTGTGAGTCAGACAAGTTTCAATCCGTGCGAAGTTGCAAATTCAGTTCGTACGAGTTGACATGCAATCCCATTCGCATGATATTATACTTTCAGTTTTCATGCATGCAACTTGAGTATAGAATACCTTATGATGTCACATACATGATGTTATTATTAAGAATAATGACATCATTCTTGTTCAGAACCGCTCCCTTGGTATAGTGTCGTACTGTATCCTGACCTGGTCTGACATCCTAATAACACCTAGTGAAACCTCTGTCCGGTATTATACAGATTCAAGACATTGGACATTACAAACACAGACAGATTTCTAACTATGGACATACACATAGTGCACTAACAGACTCCCCCTTGGACATAGCTTAGAAATCTGCGAAATTTAGTCTTGATCTGCCACGGAAAACATATTCAAGCAATCAAAGTAAAACTGTAAGCTCCCCCTTGAATTATGCTCCGAATCAATAAACATTTTAGCTTTGACAATTAATCTTGCTCCCCCTTTCTTTTAGCTTCCTGTCATATCTTATCATTATTCAAATAAACGTTTTAGATTTAACTGGTGAGAGTTTTTAAACATACAATTATCTATTCTCATATTTGATATTTAAGCATGATAAAATTTAGTAACCCTCACCAATAATCAAGTCCAATTATCTCCCAAGTCCAAATTAATGACCTTGGTTGATGATTTCAAACTATTTTAGATTTTTATTTTTAAAATTCAAGTTTCAAATTAATGAACTACTTTATGTTCAGCATCTTCAGATTTTGAATTTCAGCTTCTATCATTGGTTGTCAAAACATAAAGTGAAACAAAATCTTTTTGGATTTTACAAACTTTATACTAAAACACAATCTTTTTGGATTTTTCTAAGACTTTAGGTGTGTTTAATGAAATAACAACGTATTTACAAACATATTTTTGTTGAGTTTGCATAAGAGGATCATATCAGTTTTTAACAAATCACTAGCACCGTTGATTTATATAAACTATAAGTTTTAAACGATTCACTTAGTATTGTCAGTATATTTATTCTTTAAATTTTCACACAAACTTCAATTAATTCAAGATACGAGATTAGTGTTTTAAGAACTAACTTAATCGTGTGTCCCATTTCAGAATATACTCCCATATCAAGATTCCCTAGATCCAATCTTACAGGTGAGTATGCCTAATTGATATCTGTCTCTTGGTTAGTGCGAGACCTTGAGAGCTCAGGTTAAAACTTCCGTTCAGTCAAAGAGATGTAGGCTCGACTTAAGGTGTGTTCCACTTAGGAATCTTCTTTACAACTGCACTTGATATATATCTTTCGATATTATTTCAAATTTTATGCAGAGGGAAAGCTTTAAGCGTAAAAGCATTATACAAGGTGTAGGCCATTGCTGACACAAAATCAGAAGACCAAGTATAATACCCCAGATATCAATAAGCATAAAGACCTAGTATCCAAGAGATGTTCCCCACGAATTAAGAAAGTTATTAATTTTAGGTTTATATCTCGAAATCAATTTACTAAATGTGAAAAAACCTACTGGCACATCATCAGTTAGACTGTTTATCACATCTTGACTTTCCATTTCATTAGCATGTAGTGATTGTCTTACCGATGTACTACATTTCCTCTTTTTACACAACCTCTTTTGATTTTTTCGAGGTTTTTGCATTTTTTTTTTCAAATTTTCAAATGTTTTTGTATTTTCTAAAATTTTTACTCCCCCTAATATTCAAAACATTTAAAGAAAATTTGACAAACTGTCACAACCCCGACCCCACCATGGGAGCGGGAGCCGTGAACCAGTCAAGTGGTACCGGTGTTTATTAAATACGCAACGGAAAATTTTTTCATCAGGATCCTAGTTAGGAAATAATAAACAAATGGGCTAAAACCCATATTCCATTTCAAATGTATTTATATGGATAAACCCAAATTAATAAAACATAAATTTCTTCTTTTATTCAGGTATGAGTAGATTGCCATTTTAGTCCCTGAGTTTTGTCTAAATTTACCATGTTAGTCCAAATAGTTTTTTTTTTCTTATCTGAGTCCCTGAATTTTCCTTTTTATTGCCATTTTGATCAATTACCCTAACTCCATCCAAAAACCCCATTTTTAACCAGGGGTATTTTGGGGATTAACTTTATAAATTTTTTCACTTGCCATTTTGATCCATTCTTTTATTACAGTATAAACACATCGCTACATCAACACTTTTGATCTTCCGCCCAACAATTCTTTCCCTCTCGTTCTTCCGGCCAAGAAATCTTACGAGATAACCGGAATCCGCCAATCACTCTTTTGACTAAAAATTCAACTCGATATGATATTCAATGTTTTAAAAACCGGTAAATACCGCCCGGTTATACCGTTATTACTCTTTCCAGATGTAAATCCAGTACGAAACATCCCGGTAAATAAGTGAAACGGCATAAGGTTTGTACCGGCGGTAAAATCCGGTATACCGGTTTGAAACGTAATATCGGTATCGGCCCAGAGTTATTTTAATTTCGGTTGCTACTTATTTTTATTATATATGTTACTTATCTAACGTAATTTTTATATATTATGATTATTCGTAACTAAAAGTTCTTATTTCATATTGTATGAAACGGAAATAGTTGATGTATTCAACACTCAAATGACTTAAACATATCATACACTTTCATTTAAAAGAGCTTGTTGGAAAATTGAATGATTTTCAATTATCTTTTTTATTATTTTTTATTATGGATTTACTTTTGAATCATCTTTTAATATGTAATTATGAATTTTTGGATTAACTTTTGATTTGATGTTGTAATTTATGAAATTATAGAGTTAGCTAGTCAACCCGGTTGAACCACTCGGTACAACCTGGTTCAACCGGTTGAACCATTTTTTAGTCTAATTCGGTTTGATTTAAAAACCGGTTTTTAAAACTTTGATGATATTGAGTGGTCCTACACAAAATATCTCTCATGCTCCAAGTCAACAATAAAAATAGTTAGTTGATCATTATTTTAAACTTTCCATTTAGTTTATATAGAGAACAATATAGTTTCCACGTACGAATGCCTTTCATTATTTGAAACATTCCATTTAGTTTATACAGTTATATGGTTCTACCTAGATTCTGAATTGAATTATAGGCAAAAAAAATAATCATCACTTAAATTCAAGAAATTGGAGATGTTTAAACTGTAATTCATCCGTTCAAAGTGATTTACCCTGACAATTAACGACTATGAATCTGAGAGCCCTAATTCTGATCGAAAAACTGAAAAGGCAAAACAGGGACTGGGTTAGTTCAAATTACGTAGTTGAAATCTCTTCTTCGATGACAGTGGAACGCAACCGCTCTCTTTGACATGTACATGCATACTTCTTCGATGCCAAAACATGGTTAATTCATCCTATGTCGCAGTTTCTCGCCCACATTACCAATTCATCCTATTCAGCAGTTTGGTCAATGATTATTCCAATTAATTGATCGGTTATGCTGGACATAAGAGATACTGCAACAATATGTTGTTAATTGACTTGATTAGGTTGTTTGAAACGGAACAGAATTCGCCGGAATCAAGTTGAAACAGTCAGAATGAAAACGGGTTTTAAATTATACATTAATTTGGCTGTTACGTGTAATCGCGTGATTATGACAGAAAACATTAGCAGGCATTAAATGACACATAACGAGTTTTTTTTTTTGAAAGGCAAACTTCATTAGAAAACGACCCACCCACTAAACGGGGCAGCCAAACAAACAACCAAAAACAAACTTACATATTTACAAATTTACACCAGTCGGACCAAGACAAAGACGTTAACTTTGTCACACCCCCAAAATCCACCTGCGGATAACACCCGCTTCGGGGGCGTGACCGACCAGGATCCAGCCACCAATTATACCGAATACTTAAGTTGTTAACAAAAGTAATACTTACTATTCATAAGCTTAGCAAATATTAAGTTCAGAGTTTAAAGTTTTAAGTTCAAAACAGTAATAAGTAGCGGAAGCATAAGTAAGGTAGTTTAAAACAAAGTTCATGATTCAAAATAAGGTAACACCCATCACAAGGGTGAACAGACACTACACGTTCCCAAGCTGCAAGCTCCATCGTCACTGGTTACCTGCAAAGCATGCAGTAAGGGGTCAACAATAATGCTGAGTGAGTTCACTAGTTGTCCAGTTTTAATTACCAAAAACTTTGTTTCACCGGTTAATTTATCCGTTTATACATGCCCTGGGGAGCTACCCCAAAAGTTAGCGACTAAACTGTTTTTCCAATACCGAACACTAGGTAACCGTTGCGTATCCGCAGGATGCCCCGATGTCAATGTTCTATCATCATTGACGGATTTCTGAGTACATTAGTTCACGCCCGTCCCAAACCAGGGCACGGTGTGAGGCTGGTAAACACCTAAATAGCGCTATCAACTAATAACCCGCTCGCCTAACCCGGCGACTAATCGGTATTTGTAGTAGGGACTTGAGTGATAGAGTTTCGTTTAGTGCCGTTATTTGCAATCCGTATAAACAGTAATTAACCAAAAGGTTTCCCAATACCCGGGAAGGAAAAGTAAGTTTTGTTCCCAATGACTAGGGAAGGTATGTAAATGGTATCCCCTTTTACCAGGGGATAGGGTTGTTAGTCTCGTGTCCCAAACCACCGGGACGCATGCTTTTAAGTTGTGAACTCACCTTGGGTTGCTCGGTAGGTTAAGGTTACTTGTCAATCACGTTGGTCACCACGTCCTAACATGGTTACCGGTATAGGTCAGGTTCGGAGTACAAGCATTCACGTAAAACACATATAGGCACATAACTAACACGTATCAAGCATATAAGTAAACAGTGGGTTACTGGGCCGGCCTAAGTAATTAAGCAGTCAACAGCAACACATAATCCAGTCAACAGATAGTCCAAGTTAAACACATATGGGCCCAGTAACCAAGATGAACAGCCCACTCGCAACCAGCTGGTCTCGAGTCGCAACCAGGTGGTTTCGGCTTGTCACGTTGTGGTTGCGAGTCGTAACCGTGGTCTCGAGTCATCATGCTGTGGTTGCGAGTCGCAACCGACGTAGTCTCGAGTCGCAATCACGTGGTTTCGACTTGTCATGCTTTGGTTGCGAGTCGCAACGGTGCGGTTTCGAGTCGGAAGGCTGTCGTTGCGAGTCGTAACCTGTCACTTTCATGTACACGTGATGATGCAGGTGCATCAGTCCCTTTTGTACCAAGAATTCAGGCCCATTTTAGGAAACTACCAATAAGGTTTCACTAACACTTTGCCAAAGCTGAATACTAGTAAAGATAGATCAAACTTTGCCATTTTTACATCTTCAAGCCATATTCAAACAAGTTCATCCTATCTTCATATTTTTCTAGGGTTTTCATGCCAATATAAACACATATTTATGAACCGAAAATCACACATTTAACAAGATCTTGATGCTAAACAAGAAAACATACATTATAGCCGAAAATCTTATGCTAAACATCATCATTCTTGCAAGAAACAAAGAAGCATAGTGTAGTTGGCTATGAACACTTGTAAACTACCAATATCATGTCATTTTTAGTCATGTTAACACATATTCACAAACTTTGCAAAACATCCTAATAATCATGCATAAACTACTAACCAACCATTTCTTAGTTCATACAACATACATACATCTTATACACAAAAGATAACCCACAAGATAGCACTAACCGGTTATGAGAGGAGGAGCCGAAAACAAAGAAAAGAGAACCAAGAAGATGGAATGTCCGAGTGATAGTCTTGACCGAGTTTCTTGTCCGGGATCTTTGCTTGAACCGAAAATAGGAAGGGATTGGGGTGTGTTGTTGAGGGTTTCTAGTTGAGAGAGTTTGAGGAGTGTTTGTGTGTGTAAAATGGAAGAAGTGGGGGAAAGGTGGGATATATATACAAGGGGATGTTTCGGGTTGGGCTTGGGGGTTTCGGCCCAAACCGGTTTCGGCTCAACGGCCCACTCGAGACCGAGTGGCCCACTCGCAACCGCCCGGTTGCGAGTCATGGTCTCGGGTCGTGGTCTCGGCTCTATTATATATCTATACTACATATATAATACATACAACACATAAAATGCACAAAGGATCACGTTTTCATTTAATAATAATCATATACACAAAATATTACAAGGTGATCGTTCGGAAAAACCTCGAGTGTCACATTATCCCCAAGTTTTAAGAACTTTCGTCCCGAAAGTTGAAGCAGCCACTGCCAAGCTAGCGTGTTTCAACGGGGTGTCACATCATCCCCCCGTTAGTTTGGAATTTCGTCCCGAAATTCGGTTGTAGCTTCAGTGCTGGGGTTTTCGTTTGGGAATAACTGGGGATACTTGGACTTCATCTGGTCCTCCCGCTCCCAGGTAAACTCTGGGCCGCGCCGTGAGTTCCAACGAACTCGCACAAGGGGTATCTGGCTACGTTTGAGGGTTTTGATTTCTCGATCCGTGATCTCAATCGGTTCCTCAGTAAAGTGTAGCTGTTCATCGATCGTCAGTTCCTTAAAAGGAATCACAAGTGTTTCATCCGACAAACACTTCTTCAGGTTAGACACGTGAAAAACATTGTGCACTGCACTCAGCTCTGCAGGCAGGTTCAATCTATAAGCAACCTTACCGATTTTCTCGGTAATTTCGAACGGTCCAACATACCGTGGATTCAGCTTGCCTCGTTTACCAAAACGAACCACACCCTTCCAGGGTGAGACTTTAAGTAGAACCCGGTCCCCGACCTGGAATTCTAATGGTCTCTTACGCTTGTCAGCGTAGCTTTTCTGACGGTCACGAGCTGCCGCCATGCGTTGCCTGATCTGGGAAATCTTTTCCGTTGTATCTACCACTAGTTCTGGGCCTGTGAGTTGACTATCACCAACTTCCGCCCAGCAGAGAGGTGATCGGCATTTACGACCGTACAATGCCTCAAAAGGTGCCGCCTGAATGCTAGTGTGGTAGCTGTTATTGTAGGAGAATTCCACCAACGGTAGATGCTTCTCCCAGTTCTTGCCAAAATCGATCACACATGCTCTAAGCATGTCTTCCAGGGTTTGGATGGTGCGTTCAGACTGCCCATCCGTTTGCGGATGATAAGCGGTGCTCATGTCCAAACGTGAGCCAAAGGATTTGTGCATAGCTTGCCACAATTCGGAAGTAAAACGAGCGTCTCGATCGGAAATAATAGAAGTTGGCACCCCGTGCCTGGAGACTACTTCCTTTAAATAGATTTCTGCCAAGGTAGAAAACTTGTCTGTTTCCTTAATGGCCAGAAAGTGTGCAGACTTAGTCAATCGATCTACTATCACCCAGATAGTATCATTCCCACGTTGGGATCTAGGTAGCCCTGTAACAAAATCCATGGAAATCTGTTCCCATTTCCATTTCGGGATTTCGGGTTGCTGTAGTAGGCCTGCTGGTTTCTGATACTCGATCTTGACTCTTGCACAGGTCAAACATTTGCCAACATAGGCCGCTATGTGGGCTTTCATGCCAGGCCACCAGTATGTGGTTTTCAAGTCGTGGTACATCTTATCTGCACCAGGATGTACTGAATAACGGGACTTATGGGCTTCGTCCATCACAAGCTCTCGTAGGTCTCCGTAAAGTGGGACCCAAATGCGCCCTGCCACATAGTAGGCGCCGTCCTCTTTCTGTTCTAGCTGTTGTCTTGATCCTCGCAGGGACTCAGCCCTGATGTTTTCCGGCTTCAGAGCTTCAACCTGAGCATTTCGGATCTGGGTAGGGAGACTAGACTGGATGGTAAGTTGTAATGCTCGCACGCGCCGTGGTATAGTGTCCTTTCGGCTGAGGGCGTCTGCCACGACATTGGCCTTGCCCGGATGATACTTGATGGCGCACTCGTAGTCATTCAGAAGTTCAACCCATCGACGTTGACGCATGTTTAATTCCTTCTGCTTAAAGATATGCTCGAGACTCCTGTGATCGGTGTAAATGGTGCACTTGGTACCGTACAAGTAATGTCTCCATATCTTAAGCGCAAATATCACTGCTCCCAGTTCCAAGTCGTGTGTTGTGTAGTTCCTTTCATGTGTCTTAAGTTGTCGAGAGGCGTAAGCAATAACTTTCTCGCGTTGCATCAACACACAACCGAGTCCATGAATAGACGCATCGCAGTAGACCACAAAGTCGTCAGTGCCTTCAGGTAACGAGAGAATAGGAGCACTGCAGAGGTTATCCTTAAGCCTCTGAAAAGCAGATTCCTGTGCTTCATTCCACTTGTAGGTGACGCCTTTCTGAGTGAGTGTAGTGAGGGGTTGAGCAATCTTTGAGAATCCCTGAATAAATCTGCGGTAGTAGCCTGCCAATCCCAAGAATTGGCGAACTTCAGTCGGAGTCTTAGGGGTAGGCCAATTCTTTATAGAGTCGATCTTAGCTGGGTCGACGTGGATTCCATCCTTGTTAACCACGTGCCCAAGGAAATGAACTTCTCGAAGCCAGAAGTCGCATTTCGAGAACTTGGCATACAGTTGCTCATTGCGAAGGAGTTCGAGGATAAGGCGTAGGTGTTGTTCATGCTCTTCCTGACTTTTCGAGTAGATCAAGATGTCGTCTATAAACACAATCACGAATTTGTCGAGGTAGGGTTTGCATACTCGGTTCATAAGATCCATGAACACTGCAGGGGCGTTGGTCATTCCAAAGGGCATAACGAGGAATTCATAATGACCATAACGAGTTCTGAATGCAGTTTTGGAGATGTCTTCGTTACGGACCCTTAACTGATGGTAGCCGGATCGCAGGTCAATCTTAGAGTAGTAGCTCGATCCTTGCAGTTGATCAAACAAATCGTCGATTCGAGGGAGAGGGTAACGATTCTTGATGGTAACCTTGTTCAACTCACGATAGTCAATGCACATTCGGAACGTGCCATCCTTCTTCTTAACAAAGAGTACCGGTGCTCCCCAGGGTGATGAACTAGGGCGGATAAATCCTTATCCAATAGTTCTTGTAGTTGCGTCGAGAGTTCCTTCAATTCTGCGGGGGCTAGTCGATAAGGCGCACGAGCTATAGGCGCTGCTCCGGGAGCTAGCTCGATTTGGAATTCGACCTGACGATGGGGAGGGAGTCCAGGTAATTCCTCAGGAAATACCTCGGGATAGTCGCGTACTACTGGAAAGTCTTCAATCCTCTTTTCCTTTTCCTGCGTGTTGGTAACAAGTGCCAAGATAGCGGTGTGCCCTTTCCGTAAACACTTCTGGGCCTTCAAGAACGAGATAACGCCTGAGACTTCTCCGCCTTTGCCACCTTGTACAATGAGGGGTTTGCCAGAACGGCGAGGAATACGAACTGCTTTCTCTTGACAAAGGATCTCAGCGCGATGCTTGGATAACCAATCCATACCAATAACGACGTCGAAGCTTCCAAGAGTAACAGGGAAAAGATCGATACTAAATGTCTGACCAGACAACTCTAGTTTGCAACCCTTGACAACGTGTGAGGCCTCGATGTTTCTACCATTAGCTAACTCGACGACATGAGGAGAACTTAGTAACGAAAGCGGACGCTTAAGCTTCTTACTAATACGTAGGGATACATAACTAGCATCGGCACCGGAATCAAATAACACAGAAACATAACGATCATCGAGTAGGAACTTACCCGCCACGACATTGGGGTCATTCCTTGCTTCACCAGCTCCAATCACGAAAGCTCTTCCTCTAGCACCATTCCCAGCATTGTTGTTCTGATTGTTGTTCCCAGCTCCCTGATTATTGTTGCGGTTCTGATTCAGTTCAGGGCAATCCTTCTTAAAGTGCCCCTCAGCTCCACACTTAAAACATGCCCGGTTGTTTCCCTGCTGCTGTTGCTGTTGGGGCTGTTGCTGGTTCTGTCTAGCTGGGAACTGACTTCTACAATCCTTGGCCTCATGCCCCATTTTGTTACATCGCTGACACTGGCCCTTCACACACTGCCCGCTGTGATGTCGATTGCACTTGTTGCACTTGGGGTGGTTTCCACGATAGCCACCCTGTTGTTGAGCGCCCTTGTTGTTTTCGGTTTTCCTTTGCTGTGCTGGGGCCTGAGTGGGGTTAGCATCCTTGCTTTGACTTCCTTCCCACTTACGCTTGCTGTCACTAGAAGTTCCGACAGTAGCACTGATCCTTTTGGGCAACCGGCCCTCTTCTACGGCTTGATCAGTGAGTTTGTGAGCAAGTCGAACAATCGGCTGAATGGTAGTGTGGTTGGCTGAAGTTACATGGCTTCGAATCTCTGGAGCCAAACCCTTGATGTACAGTTCGATCCTTCGGTACATTGGTCGAGACATGTTCGGGCAAAGAGCAGCGTAGTCATTTGACAGCTTGGTGTATGTTTCAATTTCCGACCCAACCATCTTGAGTTCATAGTACTCATTCTCAAGCTTGTGGATGTCATCCCGGTGACAGTATTCGTCCTTAATCATATCCTTGAAATCCTCCCATGCCGTAGCATTTGCAGTTTCCAAACCAAACATCTGAATCTGCGCCTTCCACCAAGAAAGCGCGCTTCCTTCAAGCGTAGCAGTAGCAAACTTCACCCAGTTTGCAGGCGGACACTCGCAAACAGCAAAAACAGCTTCAATTTTCTCAATCCAATGCAGAAGACCTATGGCACCCTCAGTGCCGTTGAAAGGGAGAGGCTTGCAATCCATGAAAGTTTTGAAAGTACACACTGGTGGTTGCGCAGGTGCATGCTGACCTATAGGGTGAGAAGCGAAACGTATAGGTTTAGAGGCGAAAAGTCGATGTGGCGGTAGGACCTAAACATCCTAAAACAACGAGCTTACCTAAAGGGTGAGCTGCAAAAGCCGCAGCCACTGTGTTGAGCAGGTTAGTGAACTGAGCCTGCGTCATGTTAATGTTTCCTCTTCCGCGTCCACTCATTGTCTTCATAACCAGAAAACACAGTATGAGTGTGATGCCGTAAGGTAGCGAGAATGAGATAGGAGAGAGAGGTGTATCTATCTAGTTTAGGCACACTAGTACGTATAGCATAACAGGAAACATAAAGCAAACAAGTAAACACTGGTCCGAGCTATGAGGTCAAATGTGTCGAGCCTTGCACTTGGAGTGTAGTGTCGTTACGAGTCACGGGTTATAGTCTGGTTTTCTCCAAAAAGATTTTTCCCTTTTTTTTTTAAAACCAAGTTCACTATAACCAATGGCTCTGATACCAATCTGTCACACCCCCAAAATCCACCTGCGGATAACACCCGCTTCGGGGGCGTGACCGACCAGGATCCAGCCACCAATTATACCGAATACTTAAGTTGTTAACAAAAGTAATACTTACTATTCATAAGCTTAGCAAATATTAAGTTTAGAGTTTAAAGTTTTAAGTTCAAAACAGTAATAAGTAGCGGAAGCATAAGTAAGGTAGTTTAAAACAAAGTTCATGATTCAAAATAAGGTAACACCCATCACAAGGGTGAACAGACACTACACGTTCCCAAGCTGCAAGCTCCATCGTCACTGGTTACCTGCAAAGCATGCAGTAAGGGGTCAACAATAATGCTGAGTGAGTTCACTAGTTGTCCAGTTTTAATTACCAAAAACTTTGTTTCACCGGTTAATTTATCCGTTTATACATGCCCTGGGGAGCTACCCCAAAAGTTAGCGACTAAACTGTTTTTCCAATACCGAACACTAGGTAACCGTTGCGTATCCGCAGGATGCCCCGATGTCAATGTTCTATCATCATTGACGGATTTCTGAGTACATTAGTTCACGCCCGTCCCAAACCAGGGCACGGTGTGAGGCTGGTAAACACCTAAATAGCGCTATCAACTAATAACCCGCTCGCCTAACCCGGCGACTAATCGGTATTTGTAGTAGGGACTTGAGTGATAGAGTTTCGTTTAGTGCCGTTATTTGCAATCCGTATAAACAGTAATTAACCAAAAGGTTTCCCAATACCCGGGAAGGAAAAGTAAGTTTTGTTCCCAATGACTAGGGAAGGTATGTAAATGGTATCCCCTTTTACCAGGGGATAGGGTTGTTAGTCTCGTGTCCCAAACCACCGGGACGCATGCTTTTAAGTTGTGAACTCACCTTGGGTTGCTCGGTAGGTTAAGGTTACTTGTCAATCACGTTGGTCACCACGTCCTAACATGGTTACCGGTATAGGTCAGGTTCGGAGTACAAGCATTCACGTAAAACACATATAGGCACATAACTAACACGTATCAAGCATATAAGTAAACAGTGGGTTACTGGGCCGGCCTAAGTAATTAAGCAGTCAACAGCAACACATAATCCAGTCAACAGATAGTCCAAGTTAAACACATATGGGCCCAGTAACCAAGATGAACAGCCCACTCGCAACCAGCTGGTCTCGAGTCGCAACCAGGTGGTTTCGGCTTGTCACGTTGTGGTTGCGAGTCGTAACCGTGGTCTCGAGTCATCATGCTGTGGTTGCGAGTCGCAACCGACGTAGTCTCGAGTCGCAATCACGTGGTTTCGACTTGTCATGCTTTGGTTGCGAGTCGCAACGGTGCGGTTTCGAGTCGGAAGGCTGTCGTTGCGAGTCGTAACCTGTCACTTTCATGTACACGTGATGATGCAGGTGCATCAGTCCCTTTTGTACCAAGAATTCAGGCCCATTTTAGGAAACTACCAATAAGGTTTCACTAACACTTTGCCAAAGCTGAATACTAGTAAAGATAGATCAAACTTTGCCATTTTTACATCTTCAAGCCATATTCAAACAAGTTCATCCTATCTTCATATTTTTCTAGGGTTTTCATGCCAATATAAACACATATTTATGAACCGAAAATCACACATTTAACAAGATCTTGATGCTAAACAAGAAAACATACATTATAGCCGAAAATCTTATGCTAAACATCATCATTCTTGCAAGAAACAAAGAAGCATAGTGTAGTTGGCTATGAACACTTGTAAACTACCAATATCATGTCATTTTTAGTCATGTTAACACATATTCACAAACTTTGCAAAACATCCTAATAATCATGCATAAACTACTAACCAACCATTTCTTAGTTCATACAACATACATACATCTTATACACAAAAGATAACCCACAAGATAGCACTAACCGGTTATGAGAGGAGGAGCCGAAAACAAAGAAAAGAGAACCAAGAAGATGGAATGTCCGAGTGATAGTCTTGACCGAGTTTCTTGTCCGGGATCTTTGCTTGAACCGAAAATAGGAAGGGATTGGGGTGTGTTGTTGAGGGTTTCTAGTTGAGAGAGTTTGAGGAGTGTTTGTGTGTGTAAAATGGAAGAAGTGGGGGAAAGGTGGGATATATATACAAGGGGATGTTTCGGGTTGGGCTTGGGGGTTTCGGCCCAAACCGGTTTCGGCTCAACGGCCCACTCGAGACCGAGTGGCCCACTCGCAACCGCCCGGTTGCGAGTCATGGTCTCGGGTCGTGGTCTCGGCTCTATTATATATCTATACTACATATATAATACATACAACACATAAAATGCACAAAGGATCACGTTTTCATTTAATAATAATCATATACACAAAATATTACAAGGTGATCGTTCGGAAAAACCTCGAGTGTCACAAACTTAGCTCTATTTTTCGCCCAAAGGAAACCGCAGGATCTGACTTCCGAAATAACGTCTTCCATCCGAGCTACTTTATTGTTGAACCTGATGTTGTTTCTAAGCCTCCATAAACTCCAACAGCCAATGATAACCAGCCCATGAAAGATCTCGGCCTTTTTACCTGATAACCCCGACTGCGACTTGAGCTCCAGGAGATCCTTGAAAGAAAAGGAGAACATATTTGGAATCTTACACCAAGACGATATATTCTGCCATGAAAGATCTAGGCCTTTTTACCAAGACGCATAACGAGTTGAATTTTTAGTCAGGAGTGATTGGTGGATTCCAGTTATTTCGCCGGATTTCTTGGCCGGAAGAACGAGAGGGAAAGAGATGCTGGGCAGAGGATAGAAAGTGTTGATGTAGTGATGTATTTATATACTGCAATAAATAAATGGATCAAAATGGCAAGTGAAAAGATTTATAAAGTTAATCCCCAAAATACCCCTGGTTAAAAATAAGGTTTTTGGATGGAGTCAGGGTATGTGATCAAAATGGCAACAAAAGGGAAAAATCAAGGACCCAAAAGAGAAAAAAAAACTATTTGGGCTAAAATGGCAAATTTAGACGAACCTCAGGGACTAAAATGGCAATTTACTCTTTTGATATTTATAGCCACTTTATTTAAGCCTTCAGTGCTCCATAGCAGGCTTCTATTTCTTTCACAACAGGTTACCTAGAACGCGTTTTGAAAATATTTTATCAACAAGAAATACTGGCGAGTTCATTTTATTTTATAAAAAGACACATTGTTATATTTTACAGTATCAAGATGGAGATTACAAAGTTTATATCTAACAAATTCTCCAAAGTACTTGTCACTCGACGGATCCGTGACTATGGTCATATCACACATTGGCTAACCCATTTTCCAATTGTAAAGATTATCAAGTAATGTATACAAAACCCCATAATACTGGTAGTAATTTGTAGAATACAAAGACTCGATCACTATAAGTATAACTGAAAAAACATTTAGGGTTTTGTAAAGCATTTTAAATATAGCTTACAATAAGGTGAGAAAAGGGGAATGACTCACTTTGTAACTTTAAGGTTTAACTACAGGCCTCCTGATATAATCTTGGGTATAACTCCGGAGCTTTTTAATAAAATATATAATGCATTCGTGTTAAGTATAATAATCCAATTCGACTTTATCAATACGTCACGAGAGACAGAACCCCAACTTAGTTTACAAAGCAAAGCCTTTATCAGGCAGCGCTTTGGCATCAGTTGTTGGGTTCAAGATCAATCAGGCAAGGTATCGAATCAGTGATCAGGGGTTAAAACACTTTAAACGGGGCAGAGCTTTTAAAGTATTATAGGTATAATACTTAAGAAAAGAAGTGAAAAATAGAAAGAGACAAAGA
Organism: Helianthus annuus; assembly: GCF_002127325.2. Lineage (NCBI taxonomy): Eukaryota > Viridiplantae > Streptophyta > Magnoliopsida > Asterales > Asteraceae > Helianthus > Helianthus annuus. The sequence goes on along the minus strand of NC_035440.2, from coordinate 18,371,623 downwards.
GGGAGGCGAGAGAAAAGATGGTGAGCAGAGAAAAATGAGCAGTTGTTGCTTTCTATTTATACTCCAAATTTTAACTTGGAGGTTACGTTTGAATTAATTGCTTCTGCTCGAAAAGCTTCCACGTACACTACACATTTGAATTCATATGTTTTTATTTATTATTATTTTATTATTATAATGAGTTAAATGTCCGGATAGTCCCTGTGGTGTGGTTTGGTCTTTTTTCACCTTTAGTCCCTAACTTTCTAAAATTACAGCTATAGTCCCTAACCTTTTCAATTTCGTTCCCGGATAGTCCCTGGCGCGGATGGAGGTTAGTTTTTCCAGTTAAGTGGGTGTGAAATTACCTAAATACCCTTACTATTAAAAAATAACATTTAAATCAATATGTTGAGGACCCACCCACCTACCCTTTCTTCTTCTTCTTCTTCATGATCCCTTTCTTCCTATCCAAAGAAAAACCCTGAAGAACAAATGAGAAATTATTGCCATTTTGGTCGATCAGAAGAGAAAGACCAAACAGAAGGAGGAAGAAGCACCGCCATCACCATCGCCACCACAACACCACCCTCAAACCTACCGCCGTGACCTATAATAAACAGAAGCGCAACAACCATGGCTTCCTTTTAAAAACTCCCTTGATTTCTCGATGATTTGAATTACTTCCGCATTTCCGTTTTCATCTTAATCAAGAACTTGGTCCTTCTTGTGAACCAAATACAGTGGCCATGTCCAATTTCGGAACTTTTTAAAGATTAACAAAACAAACATCAATGGAACTATAAATCGGATAATCAGGTTCTTGCAAGCCTCTCTCGACACCCTCACACACTCTCAAACTCTCTGTCTTTTATATCACTGTCGGAATAAATTCACGCTCGACGGAAATCGGAGGCATCGCCGGAGACCGAGAAGACGATCGGAGACACCTGAAGACACGACGGGAATATATTCGACTCGTTTCGGTATATAATTTCTGATTCCATTGATACTTGTTTAATCCTCTGTTGTTACGTAATGAGTTCTAACATTTGTTTGTCATTTAACAATGGAATCCTTGAGTTTTATATCAAACAGTTATGAATGTTTTATAGTTAGTGATATATTTTGTTTTATACTGAAGAGTATTCTAGTCATTTCACACACACTTAACAATAAAGACTAACCTCCATCTGCTTCAGGGACTATTCGGGAAAGAAATTGCAAAAGTTGGGGACTATAGCTGTAATTTTAGAAAGTTAGAGACTAAAGGTGAAAAAAGGCCAAACCATAGGGACTATCCGGGCATTTAACTCTATTATAATTATTTCAGCTGCTTCACTCATTTATCACTTATAACTTCTAAAATATGACGTTTTATAAAACGATGAATATGTTATTAGAATGAGAATATTTTATCTACATTTTGACCTAAGTTTCATTAAAAACTAAAAACGGCAAAATGTTAATTGTAATGTATTTTTATTATTATAATTATTAAACGGTTCCTATGTCCGTTTAAATAACTCATATTTCTAACAACCAACTTACCTGTAATCTACCCGTTTAATAATATAAGTTTTATATACTTTATTTTAATATATAAAAAAATTGGAAATGTTACATCCTCCCCACCTTGTTTTAAATCTCGTCCTCGAGATTTACTAATATATAGAGGAATACTTTTTTATTCGTCACTGATCCTAGTTCCTAAGTATATTCTGGTCCTTGCTTTGAATTCTACTTTATTTTGACCAGAACTATTTTCTATGCTTTGAAATTCTTATCTTTGACTTGTATGGTCTTTCGACTTAAATTCTTCATTTATTTCTATGTTTTTGAAGAGATACAACTAGAGATTCATCAGCTAGGTATTTCCTTAAATTATATACATGAAATATATCATGTATTTCTGTCATAACTTCTGGTAACTTTTAGCTGATAAGCTACTGATCCAATTTATTTAATGATTCTGAATGGTAAATCTTAGTAGGATTATAGGGGAAGAGAGTCTTTGTAAGTGCATTTAGTCGTGGTTATTCTTATCTTCTCAAGAGTTCTTAATGAAGGTAAAATTACTATTATTAGCGTAAGTTTTTAGATGTTTTGTGTCTTAGCACAACTTTTAGTTACAAGTTTTCTAATGCGTCAATAATCTAAGGTAACGCAAGGGGAATTCTTATACTTTCGATGGCATCACAATTTAAAAGGTTCCCGTCGTTCATCTTGTCGCACGAGTTATGAGACGGATGATCAAACGAAATAGTGTTTGATATCGGAATTATAGACGTATACGAGAGATTCCTGATAAATAAATCTAAAAGTATTATTGGCACACATGTTCGTGATTTATCCCTAATTGTTAATCATTATGGTCTTTGGATTTCCTTATAGATATACATATCTATATAATCATATATTTCACATACTTGTAATATATTCACCATTCATAAGGTCAATGTATTTAACATATTTATATTTCCAAAAATAGGTCATACATCTGGTCATGGTACTATCTAGGGAATTCCATTAACATAACATATACCCCATCTTACCCGGTCTCGCCAGAGAGTTTACTACATATACCTAGTCTTGCCTGAGAGGTAATTATCATTGTAGTTCCCATAAATAAAATTCTCTCAAATCATGATTTTTAAAAGTGCAGCATTTATTATGGCTTGCGTCAAGAAACAAGGAAATTAGTATTCGCGTGACGGATCATATTCTAGAACTGAGTAGTACTAATAAACAAGAAATAATAGTGGCCATGTGTTATCGCTTATTTATCATACTTGCAATGTTCTAGTCATCATCCTCACAGCATAACAACAACCATCACACTTTATCTACGCAAGTAGTTAGCTTATCTCGAAGCTTATACTAAAGCATTTTTCTTAGGTTCAAGTCTAAATACTATCCTGGGTGTTACCAGTAAATATCAATATCCTAACTCTTTTGATTAAGCATAGATATTATTATGGTTGTGGCTTTATTTTGTTTGAAAAATAGAGTTTTGACAAAAATATCATTGTCTCCATTGGCACTACGGCTAGGTTCGATGTAATGAGTATCTTACAGCTAACTCGATTCATGCTTATCTAACATTAGATTTTGTCGCAAGGAATGTTTTACTGAGACAGATGGTATTTTCACAACATAGCAAGTTTTACGGTTTATTTTTATAAAGACTTCATGTTTTGATATGAATCACCAATGGTATTTTCTCTTATGTTTATCTTCAGAAGATATTTGATTATTATATTGTGTATACCATCAAGATATTTTATTGTATATAGGCATATATATGTATATTTATTATTTGGAAACATAATTTCAAATCTTTAGTTAATATCTATACTTACGTAATATATATATACATATATATATATATATATATATAGAGAGAGAGAGAGAGAGAGGCCGGTTAACGTACAATAGGGCTTATCGTACATTACGTACGCGATAACTCCAGCCGTCAGATCTTTATCTCCCATGCGATTTCATACCTCCATGCGAACTGTACGAACTGTGCGAATTCAATCTTCCACACGCGATTTTCTCTATCTACACACCCCATGCCATTTTTTAAATTACCCCATGCTAAGCATTTTTTTACATGCAATTCTACACACCCCATGCCATTTTTCACATTACCCCATGCTAGCCATTTTTTCACATGCGATATTCAATCTACCACACCCGATTCTACACACCCTATGCCATTTTTCACATTACCCCATGCTGCCATTTTTTCACATGTGATATTCAATCTTCCGCATGCGATTCTACACACCCCATGCCATTTTTCACATGTGATATTCAATCTTCCACATGCGATTTTGTCTATCTACACACCCCATGCCATTTTTCACAATACCCCATGCTAACCATTTTTTCACATGCGATATGTATTGAATTCGCACCAGATCCCGCGTACGTATCGTACGATAAGCGCATTTGTATTTTACACTTTACCTATATATACACACACACACACACACACACACACACATAGGGGAAGGTTCAAATGAAAACCACTAGTTAACGCGAAAACTCGAAAACTAACTAAAAAAACCAAAGAAACATACACAAAAAAAAATTTTTTTTTGCATACCAATTTTCGCCTCTTTTAGTATATAAAAAAATTTCAAAAAAAGAAAATTGTATTGCACCTGTGTAATACTACACATGTGTAGTACACATACACATGTGTAATACAAATTTTTTTTTTGAAAAAAAAATTATATAAAAAAACTTGCGATTTAATATTAAAAATTGAAAAAAAAAATTTGGTGTGTTTTTTAAGCTTTTTTTAGTTAGTTTTTGAGTTTTCGCATTAAAAGTGGTTTTCATTTGAACCATCCCCTATATTATAAAAAAGTCCAACTATATAACCTATGGTACCAATCATCAAGCTTATTCCCATTACTTTATTCACCCTTTTTTATAATAATATATTGAAATAAACTTCTACTAATTCAGTGATCAAGGGTTAAAACATTTAAAACGGGGCAGAGCTTTTGAAGTATTATAGGTGTAATACTTAAGAAAAGAATTGAAACATAGAAAGAGATAGAGAGGGAGGCAAGAGAAAAGAAGGTGAGCAGAGAAAAATGAGCAGCTGTTTATACTCCAAATTTGAACTTGGAGGTTACGTTTGAATTAACTGCTTCTGCTCGAAAAGCTTCCATGTACACAACACATTTGAATTCATATGTTTTTATTTATTTTTATTATTTTATTATTATAATTAATTCAGTTGCTTCATTTATTTATCGCTTATAACTTCTAAAATATGACGTTTTATAAAACGATGAATATGTCATTAGAATGATAATATTTTTATCAACATTTTGACCTAAGTTTCATTAGAAACGGAGTAAGGCTAATTATAATGTATTTTTATTATTATAATTATTAAACGCTTCCTATGTTCGTCTAAATACCTCATATTTCTAATAGTTAACTTACCCGTAATCTACCCGTTTAATAATATAATTTTAAATGCATTATTTTAGTATATAATTTTTTTTTTTGGAAATGTTATACAGACCAACGTATATAGCTTCATCTCGCCATCCATTTCTGCTTCACATTCTTTGTCACACCCCCAAAATACCACATGCGAAAACCCCGCTAGACGTGTGAAATATCAGGATCTAGCCACCAATCACATTAAACTCATAATAATATTTCAAATAAAAAATTGCATTCATTAAAATAAAGTGATACAAAATATTTATTAAAAATCACATGTTCAGCGGAAGTATAAATCATTTGTTATGTTTTTCATAATCCATGTGTATGTAAGCCATTAGATGTGTCTCGTGATCCCATGTACCTATAGGTCTGCAAGCATGCAGAAAAGTGTATCAGAAAACGCTAGAAAACGCTGGTGAGTTCACAGTTTTGTTTACCGGAAATCGTGTTACATGTTTTACTGTCAAAAGTTTAGTTCAGTTCAAAAGCAATTCCAAAAACAATGTTGATAATAACTCGATACCGTACAAGATGGCTCCAGATTATTTGCTCGTCCCCAATGCTCATATCAAAGCATTGGTCATGATTTAAGGTAATTAGTTCACGCCCGTCCTCCCCGGTACGATGTGAGGGTGCCAAACCTAATAGCGTTATCAACTAATAACCATGTTGCCTCCCCGGCAACCTTTTCGGTAGAAGATGGGACTTAAGGTGATAGGAGTGAGTGTATTATCCAAATTCTGGTTTAACATTCTAGTCAAACCCATTACCCGATATTCCTCCCCGGAATATTTACCAGACGTCCCTCCCCGAGACGCATGCTTGAAAAGAGCAGTGAACTCACCTTCGATTTGCTCGGTATATTAAGTTACCCGTTCCAGTTAGTCAACCAAACCCTACCGTGGTTACCAATGAAATCAGTTTCGTAATAAATTAAGTCACGTATATTTCACAGTTTACATTCATCACAAAGATCACTGTACAACATGTAGCAGGTACCCAAATCTCATACAAGTCCACATCCCTTGTGAATGTCACATAACAACACATAACAGGTGAGTGTTCCACTCACATAAGTCAAATCAGATTTCTCATTCGTAATCAGCATTATTACCATGCTATCAGGTAATATTTATAAACACAAATATTCGTTAACATATTCATCACAGTGGGATGCCTTCGTGACAACGAACCCCCATGGCAACGAACCTTCATGGCGAAGTACTATACTTCGTCAAGAAGTAATTGCGACGAAGAATCATAATTGTTCGTCGAGAAGGCCAGTCGACGAAGAACCATACTTCGTCGACTTGGGTTCTTCGTGGAAAGTTCCGTCGCTGCACCTCAACAGGTAAACATGAACAATGAACCCTAACTGCCATCGTTCTACAACAACGTAAGCATTAACAGGTTCTATGATTAACAATAATCCTAAACACCATTTAGTCATTAACAGTAAGTATCACATGACAACCATTCAAATCGGATCTATGCATATTATTGGCACTAGCATCATGAACATGTAATTTATCATCATTCACATTCATAATTAACTGACAAGTAATTTATCACCAGAATTCATCGATACCAATCAACATTAAATTCAAACCTATACATGAAACCAAGATCACTGATTCATCATCATGCATCTAACCATTCGAAGACAATAGCACGTAATTATTCTCATTAGATGTTGAACAAATTCATACAATCAAAGCGTACTTTTCAACTGTTCCAAACATAAGAACTCGATCATCATCATCATCACGAATCACATTCAATTTATTCACATTCAACATAGTTACTAGTGCACGGTTATGATTAAAAAATAAAGTGGCTCATGTAAATCAAACAATGATAAATTCACTAACCGAGATGCGGGATACGAAGGAGAATGGTTTGAATGAGAGGGATGAATTCTTCGAGGATGGGGCCTGCCGTCGATCACCCAAGGAAGGGAGAGAGTAGGGTTTTCGTGTTTTGATGTTTTGCACATATCTAACGTGTATTTAGTTAGGGTTGGGTTCAGTTCGGCTTAGTAGAGTTTGGGCCGAAAAACAATCTGGGCCGAGAGCCCTTTCCGGCGAAGGATCCCTTGGCGAAGAACATTCTTCGCCATGTTGTGAGTGTGACGAAGAATCTTCTTCGTCGCAGATTGGTTGTGACGAAGGACTAACCTTCGTCGAAGATTGGTTGTGACGAAGACCTATTCTTCGTCGAGGGTGGCTGTGACGAAGAATCCTAGTTCTTCGTCAAGTGTGTTACTCAATCAAAGTTAAACATAAATATGTCATGACTAACCATTACACAATACTTAAGTTTTCTTGTAACACCCAAACGTAACAATACTTAAATCATTCAAATGCCATGCACAAGATACAACGTAAAATGAATTGTGAAACAAGTGATGCGTAGAGGAAAGACCTTGAAATCTCGGGTTGTCACATCATCCCCAACTTGAAAGAAATTTCGTCCCGAAATTTGATAAGTAATCCAAAGCAGCAAGGTGTTAGATCAGGATGACTGTAGATTTTTCCGCAGGTGTCACATTCTTTGTTTAGAATAAGACACCCCCATGATTTACAAGACAATACTGATTTTTAACACGTTGAACCCGATTTTCAATCTTGTTTTATCATGTTTTGTTTGATCAGCCATGAGGGTTCGGCATTTTCCTTTTAAATTGTCAAAAATTTTAATGAAACACCCAATCACGACTTAACCATATAGATGCAGCGGAAAAACGGAGACTTAAAATTTCTTTCATTATTACACATATAACATACTTGAAGGTTCGTTACTAGAATAATCAACACATTATTAAAAACATTTACAACATTCATTCTTAATTATCGCAATAAATGAAATATGAGATCTCCAGTTGTGTCACTACTCTTCCCGTACAATCCTTGCTCTTGACTCGATCTTCAATCCTCCTATACTTCATAATGATGTTAAGTCCGTGCAACCTGCAATCACCACATACATGCACATCATTAAAATTTGGTAACGTCGTTCATAAACTAACATGCATAATCAAATAACCACTCGTATTCCTTCTTCTCATGCTAATCTTTTCGAATCCTCTTTCCATGTACAGTCTTGCATTCCAATTTCTTAAACATTCACAAGGACATTAATAGTATACTTGCGTTCTCATTTCATACTCAAGACACCAGTTTAGTAACTTAACACTCAAACGTATTTAAGCTATGCAAACATATACAAAGTCCCCTTCATTCGTGTACAATAAAATTCTACTTCGTGCCTGAGTACAAACATACATGTATTCATAGACACACACTTCCACACATGATTACGTACACACATACAAACATACAAGCTCTTACATACACTTAAATCGTACCAAAGGATTTGCTAATGCATCCTAATTACAACCTCCATATAAATAAGACATGTATGTACAGACTTATGTACATACTCACTCCTATTCATGATTACTTTCAATTTTCAGCTATTGAAATGAAATTAAATCTATACATACTGGCCCACAAACTTAATTCATTTCCCCGCATACTCGTTTACACACTCCATTCTTACTCACTCTTCATAAACGCTTTTTAAGTGACTTTCGGGGACATTTCGGATCTTAAAAATGAGTTTCATAGTCACCCGTAGCTTATCAATCCATTTGGTACGGCTGAGGTACATTATAGAATCTCATCAGGGCTTGGGATGGGTTCACGACGTCTAAAATCAAAGAAAAACGAAGAAATGCATAACTTTACATTTTGCACCTGACCTCCACCGTAAGCTACGGTGGCTCCCGTAGCCTACGGTGGCGCTTAAAGTGGCTATGGTGAGAAGGGACTGCCCTACGGTGGAAGAAAAGCTTCAGCACCCACCGTAGCCTACGGTGGGCGCCGTAAGCTACAATGGTGCCCAGATCAACTTTCCATTTTAATACCAAAACTCTCATAACTTGTTCGCATCCGTTTCACTTGAAACTTGTTTCTAATTATCCGTAAAACATTTCCCTACATAATTGACTAAAAATCCTTACCCCGGGTCCTTAATTTTTATAAATTTCATTATCGTTATATTACCTATGCGCATTTATTCGACCCGTTTAATTCCAACAATTTACCTTCGTCTTAGAATTCTACCTTCGTCTAACTAAGTCAATACTTATCTTAATACTCTCATTCATTACACAACCTTACATGATTTCTCCACATTCATAAATATGAAAATTCTATATTCATACTAAGAAGTGAATCAGAATCACTTACCTTTAGCGTCCATGTTCATGTTTGCCTCATTGTTTCCTCTTGACCCGTTAGCCATCCATGCTTGAGTAAATTGCCAAGATTTCCATCCTTACATATCATAACGTTCATTACACGGTTAGCATATGTGGGCATACACACAAACAATCATTTTCTTTTTAATTGATACATTACTTGACTTTAGTTAGTCAATTGCAACGTATATAAAACATATACTAATAACCACTTCATTCCAAATCTACATAACCTAATGATCATCATTCACAACACATCAATCATCTAATACATAGCACATTAACTTTCTATTCCAACAAATGTGTCCAAGAGAATGCATGATAATCATACATTATTGACTTTAAAAGTCAACTGCCCTATCCATGTACTTTCGAATTATGTACATAAATCCATCTTAAAATGGTAGACCATATTATTTGAAGACAAATTCTCATATTATTGTCGTTTAGACATTTCATCAAACACCTTGCGTGCGTACTACCATCTAAGCCTAATGTATAATCCACTTATGCTTTCATTCCTTTTCCTTGCATTCATTCATCAACACAACTAAGCATCAATAAATTTCATGTTATACTTTAACCTAACTAACAATAATTCATCACATACAACATAATCAATCGAATTTGCACAAGATTTAGACATGAGTGATACATTCATGTTATCATCTTCATCATCACCAAGTGGATTTAATGTCAAGACATCAAATTACTTGAACTTGTTCATAACACATAATCTAATTGGTGATTCTATCACCTCTACATGGATAATTTCATACAAATTCATGGTTTGATCATAGATTCACTTCATACCAAATCATTAAATTAACTTCTACAACTGACCTCATGTGTAGTAAGTCTAGATGATCAAGAATTTGAGTCCATGCATCAGATTAGAGCCAAATTCCCCTTTCAATTTGAAGATTTTTCATGAATTAGGGTTTGCACCCCTTTCTCCCTTTCTCCTGATCGTTCACACGCACAAACACACCGTATGTGTGGAGTTTTTGTTTTAGTAAAATTCATGTTCTCCTTTTTTGACAATATTGGCCCTTAAAGTTTGCTACTTGATCACAATTGTCACCCAATTCACTTTCCTACTTGTTTTGCTAGGTATTTAACTAGGTTTAATAACCTAGTTATTATATTTCATTCTATCGATCATGGTAACACACTTGAATTTAATAATTCGGGTTTTGAGGTGTTAAATTTAGATAAATAAATGATTAAAATTACCAATATACCCTCATGTGCTAGGCACAGGGGCGGATTAAGCATGTTCTTAGGGGTAGCCCGTGCTACCCCTCAACTTTGTCTCTGAAGTGCATTCCGAAGTGCACTTTTTTGTCATTTTACGTATAGGATACCTCTAAACAAATATTAGGATACCCCTAAACAAATTCCGATAGAAAAATGACAGCGGGTAGTGGGGCTTTGGTGGTCTTGCGAAGTTGTTCGGCAGCAACAGCTAGTGGGAGAACGAGAGAAAAGAAAGATGAAGATATTTGGGTTTTGTTTATAGGGAAAAGATCAAATAGGAAGTTAATTTTGGCTAGGAAGGATAGGAACCCATAGGATTATGACATGTGGCAAATTTTAAAATAAAGAGAAAGGGTATTTCAGTCAATCTCATCATTTCTTCTTCCTTCTTCTCCCCAGTTACTTCAAAACCCACCATTTTCAAAACCCACAATCTCCAACCTTTTCTTCACTTACTATCTCAATAATCACTACATTATAGTGTGATTTTCGTCATCAATCAATGATTCAACCACCCGATCAACGTGTTCTTCAGCTTTTTTCGAAGAAACCCTAGTTAAATTTAATTCAAATTCTCGTTTTCTGGTGATTTTGAAGATAATCACTTGATTTCTTCGATTCAATCGCTTATAAGTGTTTCTATCATTCAATTTTCGTCAATTGATGAAGAAACCAGCTTCGATCCATGTAAGAAATTTTTAATTTCATTTTCACGATCTGGGTTTTTATTTAGTCATTGCGTTTTACGATCTTGGCGGGGGTCCGGGGGCGGCAGCCCCTGGTAGCGGGGTCCCAGGGGCGGCAATCCCTGGCGGGGTCCAAGAGGCAGAGCCCCTGCCTGGGGTTGAGCTGTACTAAAAACGCATCAGAAAAATTAGTTTTCCAGAAATTGGCTCATTTCGAAGACAGTAATTCGTAGACAATTCAGACAGTTCACAGACAATTCAAAAACAGTTCACAAACAGTTTTATGTGTCCATTGCGTTTTAGAAATAAGAGAGTTTTATGTGTTTTCTGGCTATTGCGTTTTAGAAAAAACACATTTTTAAGTATCTTTAGTCATTGCGTTTTAGGTAAAACACATTTTTAGGTGTTTTCAGTCCATTGCGTTTTACAGAGAACACTTTCTTTTGTTTTTTTAGGTCATTGCGTTTTAGAAATGAGACATTTTTAAGTGTTTTCTGGCCATTGCGTTTTACAAATAAAACATTTCTTTGTGTTTTCTGGCCATTGCATTTTACAAATAAGACATTTCTTTGTGCTTTTTGTGCATTGCGTTTTTGGTAAAACACTTTTTTATGTGTTTTCAATCCATTGCGTTTTAGAAGTAAGACATTTCTTTGTGTTTTCTGGCCATTGCGTTTTACAAATACGTCATTTCTTTGTGTTTTTGGTGCATTGCGTTTTAGAAAAATGTCATGTTTTAGGTTTTTTTTTTTCATTGCGTTTTACGTAACTGGTGGTTTTTATATTGTGTTTTACACAACTGGGTTAATTTTTTTTTTTTAAATATAGCAATAGCATACTCGTTTTAAAGATAAAAAAACGCTCGTTTTTTTGTGCAATTTTTATAAAAAAATAATGGCGTATGAAAGAGTTATTAACGTTTAAAAAATGGGGGGAATTGGAGGAGAGAGAAACTATTGGCTTGGATTGACTAGAATGCCCTTGAACAAACTCACGCGCCTCTTTCTTCCTTTCAATTTTCCTAATTTAATCTTAGCCCTTGATTAACTTAATGGATGGTCAAGATCACTTCCTAGCCTTCCTAGCCAAATAAACTTCGTATTGTATCTCCACCCTTTGTTTATATTCCAAACAAGGCTATATGGTTTCTTTTTTAAGCAAATCCCACATAAGTTACTAAAAGCTCGATTGTATTTTAATGTATTAATGTTTTCACTAAAAGCACAACTGTATTTTTGATATGTTATTTCCCTGATTATCCTAATTTTTGTGAACTTTATTATTTTACATTTGGCTTTTTATTGGTAACCATTAATTTAAAATGTTTTCAAGTTAAGCATACTCATTTTTGTTTCGTTTTATTACATAAGTTCTTGTTGTCTTTGGTCATGCTAAGCATACTGAATATGTTTTTTCATTTCGTTTTGTTTTACGGGTTGACATAAGTTGTTATCTTTGGTCATGCTTGCGATAACATGGTTAAAGTTATTTATTATCGTGTATTTTTTCTCCACTATTTCATGAATGTACCATAAAAAAATTCTTTTGGGATACCCATGAATTTTTAGGCTAGATCCGCCACTGGCTAGGCACATACCATACTTAATTGAAAATTTTAACCAGGTTAAGGCCAAAAGACGTAGAGTGTAAGGCGTTTTACAAATAAAGGATTGTGACTGTAATTATTGAAGTTAAAGGTCATCCATACAAACATAAAGGACGAAAAGTGTAATTTTTACCCTAGTAATAAAGAAAATAAACAAACTTTTACAAGAAAAAAACATAAAACTTTTTTTTCGGTCTCTAAAAACAGTTATACAAGCTAACACACCCAATTTCATTAAATCTATATACCAATATGATACATGGGCACACGTCTTTACATAAACTTTCATCTAATCATCTATCTGTGGTCATCACTTCTACTATCTTTAAAGGGTGTTTGAGCTTGCTAAATGCCAATTCAAACGCCCTCAAAAGTTTTTGTGGATGCAATCAAACACAAAACTAATATCTCAATAAAGAGACATCCTTTCACCTGTGTTTACTTCATTTCTTTTAATCCCAAACTTTGTGAGGCCAAAATCTAACAAACCAAACACCAGTAAGCTCATCAACATTCTCATTCTCCTCCAACAACCGTCCCATTGTCTCTCTAGTAAAAAAATACGTCACAAAAAACCCTAAAACACAAACCCCGCCCATCGCCGTCAACGTATGCGACGCCTCAATACCTTTTGGCTGCTCACGAGAAGCCAATATAAACCCGATCAACCCGATTATCGCCCCTAGTTTTCCAACCGCACCAGAGATCCCATGACAAGTTGCACGAAACCTCGCCGGAAAAAGCTCAGCAGGAACTATAAAGGTTGTAGTGTTGGGCCCAAAATTGGAGAAAAAGAAAGTAAGTCCATAGAGGATAATGAAACCGGGACCTTGATTTAATCCACCTTTGTTTACTTTTGCGATTGTGAACAAGCTTATAGCCATGAAAAAGAACCCTGCTGCTTGAATCTTGACTCTCCCGACATGATCAATCATGTAAACTGTCACGATATATCCAGGAATGGTTGCACAAATGGCAATGAGTGCTTGGTATTTGGCGATTTGCATTGCATCTTGATATAGGTTGATGTTTATCTTTGATTTCATAAGGCCTCTAAACGCATGATATTGGAATAAGTTGAGGCTGTAGAAGACAATATCGATGAGAAGCCAGTTGATGGATGCTGCGATGAGATCACGCCCGTGACGTCGGAGAAATTCGCGAGAGAAGAAAGGGTAGGTGTTGGAGAGAGCAGCACGAGTGTTCGGCGTGTTTATCATCTCGACATCTTCTTGGATTGTACTCAGTGGTACGTTCATCACTTTTCCTATGTCTTTTGCTGCTTGTAATGCGTTGTTCTCCACCAAAGCAGTGAATCTGTAGAAGGAATACTCAAAGAAAGCCATGAGTTAAGAGTGAAGTTTGACGGAATATATATGGTTATTTTTATATAAATAATAAATATTATGCAAGTGGATATATTCTTGCAATTGTTTTACAAGGGCGACTTCTTGGTCAGGTTACGAAGAGTAAGACCAAGAAGTTGCCCTTGGTAGGGGCGACAACCTCATGTGAAACAAATATAAGAAAATACAAAATTGTGATGTATGAGTTGTTACTACCGTGCGGTTTCTGGCATCTTCATCCGCCAATAATAAGTCATAGATGCTGGAATCGCACCAATCATGAGAATAAGCCGCCATGCCAGGTCCGATTCAGGCGAGATAGGAGCAATGTTTACTAACGGTGCAAGTTCGGACGGCTTTTCTAGATTGTGCTTGTTGGCACTAGCTTCGAAAATGGAGCACACTATCATGGACACGAGCGAACTCAAAAGTATCCCAAACCCTTGCATGGAGAACACACCTGCTATAAACGCTCCACGAGTCCGCTTATTAGCGAACTCCGCCATAATCGTGGCCGATAATGTTGGACTTCATTCGAATTTGCAGCGGATAAATAAGAATGTTGCATATCAGAATTCATGATGATGATCGATTTAGGAACTCGAATATGAATGTGAGAACGATTGAACACAAGAGAATGGACAGAAAACTTGTGGAAATAATCTGTCTTGGTACCGGACTTGGTTACCGGACAAGTCATATATATACATTAGATTATGGCGGTTTATTTTGGTGGCAATAACTGTCAAATGACAGTTTAAACGTTACCCGCTAATGTTCTTGATCCGCACATAATACTTGACCCATACATAATACATAATACGAATGTAACATATTTAATACATAAACATACTAATAATAAAGTTTAATTAACTTGACTAACACCCTCCCGTAAACTTGATTATGGTTTCATCATGACACTTTTGTTGGCTTCATCGACCGCTTTTCGTGCTTCACTGAAGTTGAATCTGCGTCTTTTCTTGTGAATATTCCATGATCCATTCCAACTATTTCTCGTGAACAAAGCATAATGCTCGGTTGCACTATCATCCGGTGATAAATCAGCATCAGCACTTTTGTTTTTTCTTGATCTATCGTATCCGTATCCAGCCATGGTGGTTTCTTCTTGTTCCAGCATTTCCTTGTCTTGTGCCTTCTTTTGTACCGACTTGAACTTGTAATAGAATACTAGAACATCTAAATACATCGCATAGATAATTCTAATAAAATCCCCATCTTGATATTCGAAACCAAGATCTTTTGCTATAGCCGGCCATAAATTATCCATAGTGACACTTTGATAGCCTCCATCCTTTTCGACCATAATGTACAGACTAAGCAAATCTATCTTCCTTCCATCATCCAACTGTGGTGGTATTGCCCGTGAAGTTATTTCCATCTTTTCTTTTAAGAACCAACCCACCATAGTTTCAAATTTTATCTCTAAATCATGCTTGTACTTAAACACGAAATCCCGATCATCAATCATATCTAAGAGGGCTTGACAGTCAGAGAATTCTTTGAATTCTAATGCCCGTATGATCATAAGACTCCATTCAAATTCATGTTCATTCAAAGTATGAATTTAAGTAGTCTTGTTTATATTTTTCGTTCACATCGTTCAGGTTTAAGACTTTCTGTCTTTCTTTCAACCCCAATTCTTCTTCTTTTGACAAACCAGAAACATCACTTATGGTGTTTAACACGGGTGTAGAAAACATCGGGTAGATTCTACAAGTATCACCGCTTTTCTTGACAGTGAAACCTTGTAACGTTAATTGATTCATGCTTAGAACATTTCTGTTCAATTCGGGGGTATAAAAAACACTTTGTATCTTTACAGTTTCGTTGTTAGATTTAACATCTACATTTCCTATACCCCGTATGAATAAGAAATCATTTTCACCGGTTTTCGAATCAACACCAATTAAATGCTTAATCCTTTTAAAGACATTAATATTACCGGCGTAATGATGAGAGAACGAGTAACTGACATACCATATGTCATTCCACTGGCCACCATCCGTGCCAGTAACGATCATTTCACCCCGATCTCCTGCATCCATCCCTTGTTTTTGGATTCCGGCGTTAACCGCTTGATTAACTAATTGTGTTGCTTCGTCGTTTTCTTTTGATTTGCAGCAATAAATCTGATGCCCTGGCCGGTGACAATAGAAACACAATTTCACCCTTCGTTTGTTTTTCACCCCTTCATGTTGTTCGTCATTACAGTGTTGGCATGGTAGTGTTGTAGAAGATATTCTGATTTCTGCAGGGATTCTTGAAGTGGCTCTGATACCACTTTGTTGGACTTCATTCGAATTTGCAGCGGATAAATAAGAATGTTGCATATCAGAATTCATGATGATGATCGATTTAGGAACTCGAATATGAATGTGAGAACGATTGAACACAAGAGAATGGACAGAAAACTTGTGGAAATAATCTGTCTTGGTACCGGACTTGGTTACCGGACAAGTCATATATATACATTAGATTATGGCGGTTTATTTTGGCGGCAATAACTGTCAAATGACAGTTTAAACATTACCCGCTAATGTTCTTGATCCGCACATAATACTTGACCCATACATAATACATAATACGAATGTAACATATCTAATACATAAACATACTAATAATAAAGTTTAATTAACTTGACTAACAGATAATGGGTAGTCCCCTCCTATTCCCATCCCAAGCAAGAACCGAAAGAACCCAAGGCTCACAAACACCATCGACGTCAAACTAGAGAGCGATAATCCGCATCCAATAGACCCTACTACCATCATGATGAGAGAAACTCCATACACACGACGACGTCCGACACGGTCTCCAAGCTGGCCGAAAACCAGTTGACCAATCACAGCCCCCATTAGCGCGACACAAAACATTGTGGATGCAATAACGGTTGGAACCTCAAACCATTTCTTTGGGTCCACGGTTTTATCTACCTTAGGGTAATATATCCTTCCTATCATCCTCATGATTAGAGGGATACAAAACAAATCGTAACTATCGGTAAATAAACCCATACCTGCGATAATGATCGCTTTAAAGTGGTAATATTGGGTCTTGGCGACATCAAGCGCAGATAAAACTTTGAGCGCCATTTTTTAGATTAAGTTCTTTATTGATTGGGACTAAAGAATTTATAAGAAATATAAATAGAAAAATATGTGTCATTGGAAATTGCCTTGGAGTTTCCAAAGTGATAAATCCTTAGAATATGCTACGAGTAGACTTTTGTGAGTAATGGTATCTTTGAAGTCATTTGATGTTAAGGTTTATTGTTTGTATTCGTATGTGACGCATGTGCTTCCATTTGGTTAAACTTCATTTAATATTACCGCGTCTTGCTTAGGGTGAGCGGGGCACTCCCCTAAGAGGGGAGTCCCCTCTCTTATGCATACCCAATCAGGTTATGCCACGTCAACTCCCCTCTTAAACTCCCCTCACACCTCAATTGGATGGCGACACTCCCCTCTTAGGTGACTTGTTTTTTTATTAAAAAAAAATTCATTGGTTGATTGAATGGGGGCCCACCTTCTCTCTCCTCCACTCTTCGGTGCCTTTCCCCCGATTTTGGTCCCCGATTGAATGGCGGCACCGCCCCTCTTCTGTGGATTTGGTCCCCGCATGGGGTCACCGAGGGTGCCCCTCACCCTTACTGCCATTTTTTTATTTAATTCAAAATTATATTATTAGTGATATTCTTTTTGAAACCTAATAGTTAGTATTACTAGTCAACCTTTATCGAATAATAAAGCTAGTTTATTGTAAACAATACTCTAATTCGAGCCCACAATCATTTAATTAAGACTTAGGATTCCTATGTCTTGTTATTTTCTTTATATTTTTTGTTTGAATATTATCTTGTGTTATAGATTTAATTTCTAAAGATCATATAAAATGCAGATTTTCAAGTCTAAGAATACACGGTGAGGACGTTCAAAAATTTCGTTGTTGCTTCTCAACGTCGTTCACATCATCCCGTCGACAGCGTTTAGGACAACATTATTGATTAGGCGGTGAAATCTCCACAGGCGTGGAAGAGTTTTTGGCGTCGACATGGCACTTGGTAAATGGACGTGGACGTTAGCCGTTTAACCCCAACGGTTAACTATAAAAATTTTAAAAAACACAACTTTTTTTAAAAGTTATAATTTTACACTATAAATACAACCCACTTCTTCATTTTTTTACAAACTTCACCACTTCACCGAAATTTATACAAACTCTCAACCATTTCCATTTCACCCAAAAAAACCGAGGATGGCAGCCGTTGTCTGAACCGAAGAAGAAGATATCGCACTTTGCCAGTCGTGGGTCGAAGCATTGAGCCACCGCACGCCTGGTAGGCGCTCGAGCGGTCCTTTTTGGAGGACCATCCGACAACACTTTCAAGCCTATACGGGTGAGAACAACCGAACTGTCGACTACCTCTCATCTCGTTTTCTCGTTTTAGGATGATCCGTCTTGATTGCGAACGATTCGAGACGATCCACACCACCGTGGAGCACGAGGGTGGTGACCTTGGGGAGGACGACAGCATCCAAGTGGCTTTCATCAACTTTAGGCACAAGCATCACAGTGAATTCAAGTTCCGCTCGGCATCACTACTAGAAAAGTGCCTACTTTGTGACAACCAAATTTGTAGCAAATTTGTAGAAAATTGGCCTTACCTACAGATTTGCTACAAAAATTTTCGTGCAAAATATGCTTGTCGAAAATCAGGATAGCTACAAAATTCTGACAAAATTTCTCACAAATTTTCGACAAAAATTTATCGTCACAAGCATTGCCACAAAACACCTACAAACCGGTTTTTTTATGTTTTTCCTACAATTCTTCCACAATTATGCCTATTTTTGTATTTTATTTTATGATATTTTACTTTTAAAATTAATAACACTAAGGGGGTGTTTGGGGTTGAGTTTTGAAAATAGATTATGCGTTTTGAATAATCATAATCAGATAATTAGCTGTAACAAAACGTGCTGCAGAAAGATAGTGTTTGGATTTGATTATGTTGTTTAATATCACAATAATCAGATAATCAACATTGTTTGGATTTGATTATGTTGTTTGATATCACAATAATCAGATAATCAACTATTTGAGTGTTTGGCAAGTATATATATTTCAAAAAAATAAATAAGTGAAAACGTAAAAAATCAGTTTTTGGATTATCACGTTTTCCTGCAGCAAGGGGTGACCTACTTATAGATTATCACGTTTTGAACTCTACAAAACGTAAAAAATCACTTTTTATTAATTTTTTACCAAACACTCAAAATAGATTTTTTGCGATTTCAAAACACAATAATCAAATAATCAGGTTGAAAACGCAATCCCAAACACCCCCTAATGAGAAAAATTATCCATAATCATTACTAATTATTTTTATTTTACGACAAAATTCCTACAAAATTATAAAACTTTCTCTTAACAGTTTGCTACAAATTTCCTACAAATAAAAAATCTATTTTTTTAATTTGGCGACAAATTTCCCACAACTTAAAAAATGTGTTTTTTAACTTTTGTGACAAAATTTCTACAAACCAAAAATACGTTGCCACAAAATTCCTACAAACCAAAAAAACAAAATTTAAAGGTTACGACAAAATTCCTACAAACAAAAAAAAAACAAAACTTAAATGTTACGACAAATTTCCCACAACTTAAAAAATGTGTTTTTTAACTTTTGTGACAAAATTTCTACAAACCAAAAAAAAAAAAAATAATAAACGTTGCCACAAAATTCCTACAAATCAAAAAAACTAAATGTTGCGACAAAATTCCTACAAACCAAAAAAACAAAATTTAAAGGTTTGCTACAAATTTTCTACAACCCAGGAAAAAATCCTGCAGCTGTTTGCTACAAATTTCCTACAACCCAGGAAAAAATCCTGCAGCTGTTTGCTACAAATTTCCTACAACCCAGGAAAAAATCCTACAGTTGTTTGCTACAGATTTGTGACAAACTTTAACAAATTAAAGAAATTAAATAAAACCATTTTTATGCAAAAAATGCAGCAAAATTACTATTATATTTCAAAAATAATTGCAGGAAAATTCTAAAAATATTAAAACAACATTCCAAACATTCCAAAAATTTTAAAACATTCCAAAACGCACAAAAAATCCTAATTAAAAGCATTCAAAACTAATCCGATCTTTAACATTCTAATACTTAACAAGACGGGAGCTTTTACTTATTTCCGATGTTTTTGAGCTTTTCTTCCATAGCTTTCTGCCATGCCGCTTGGGCGGCCCGTTCTTTTTCGCGTTCTTCTTGAAACTGTTCGAAACGGGATTCTATTTTTTGTCGGGCCTCGCGTTCTTTTTCTAATTCCGCCTGAACTTTTTGAAGCTGAAAGTTGTACAAAAAGATATAATTAATACGTATTAACAAAAACATATGGTCAAAATTCACATATCATAACGATTTCAAATATCGTATTATTATAAGTGACTCTCTCTGATGCAAGCTCTCCAGGAGAGGGAGAACACAAAATCATGTCGTTTATACGGCGTCAACGCACTTGCGAAGGATATGATCCGAATACGAGACATGTCTTGTATGGTCTGCTAAGCGAAACCACAACTTATTACTACTCAGTTTATATGCTATGCCAACTTGACTGTTTTGAATGCGTTTTAGTTTTACATGACAAATGTGTTGAAAGGGTAACACTATTTTTACCTGGTGAACTTAAAGGAAATAGTTAAGAGTGTGTTCTAACCTTATATTCTAACCTTATATTATACATGTCATTAGAATGTTCTTGTTGAACCTACTGAACCTACTGCTGCTACACCAAAAAGTGTAAAGCCAAGGTGTGAAACTTAAGAGGCTGATTTTAGAAGCAACTTTTTTCTTTCTGTGTTACATAATAAAAATCATATATAGTAAAAATCATTTCCTATATATTCTTTACATGGTTTGATTCGAGCCGAGGATTGAATGCCTTAGATCAAACCTATTATCATCTAGTGATAACTCTATTTCCTACTTATTTACATCTATTTCAGCAAACTCATTCTTCCCAATATCTTTTAAGTTTTTTTACGATATCAAAATAACAAGAATAAATAATGATACCTCCTGCGAGTGTCGGGCATCATCGTTAGACCCGCAAATTCTGGATGATATTTTCCCGGTCACCAAAAAATCAGGATCAGAAGATCCTATGCCAAACGTCTTGCGACCCTTAGATTCAGGATGCAGACTCTTCCACAAATCTAAATCATCGCATTCTATGTCCCCATACAAATCTTCAAGTTGTTGCGCGTATGCGACCTAAAATTTTATCAAATGAATGTCTTCAACTCGTAAAAGTGTCAGAATAATTATAAATAAATGATAAAAAAGAGCTTACATATGAACGTTTTGCACGCTCGGTAACAAACTTTAATTGTTCATAATCTTTTTCAGTTATCTCCCCATCTTTTAACATCTTTTTGCATTCCTTAGTGGCGTGGGTCTGTAAGAACACTTTCAGATATCCAACTGATTTACCATTTTCTTTATCCTACATAAAAACGAGTAATGTAACTTGTAAGTGTTAAATGTAAAGGTAGTTAATAAAAATCAGAACTTTGATTAGCTGACCATGTTGACACGGTGTTGATCAAATCGTATTGACCCGCCTGTATGAAGGCATAAGTCATTTTTGCGGTTTGATCTCCCGGCTTCCGACTTTTTTTGCCATTTCTCCGTGTTCCAGTGCTGTAATAATAAAAATTAGAGGTGAGCATGGTCCAATAACTCGATCTGACCTGATGATAAACCGAACCGACTCGATACCGGCAATTTGGTAATAAATCATAACCAAGGACCAACCCTAATAGGGAGCTTATGTTATTTTTCTTTTGTTTTTTCTTTGGTATTAGAGTGCATTTAATTCGGAAAGATTTTGGTATACATATTGTTTCGGATTTTAGCTTATGTTATTTTTCTTTTGTTTTTTCTTTGGTATTAGAGTGCATTTAATTCGGAAAGATTTTGGCTATTCCCTTTAGAAGACCACTAGAAGCTGACCCAGTACGTGAACTTTAGCATTTATATTTTAGAGTAAAATGTCATTTTCGCCCTTGAGGTTTGGCCACTTTTGCGACTTTCATCCAAAGTTCTGTTTGTCCGCATCTGAAAATGGCAAAAGATTTTAAACCTTTTAGATTCAGATGCGGAAAAACAAATATTTGAACGAAAGTCGCAAAACTTGCTAAACCTTAACGACGAAAATGGCCTTTTACTCTATATTTTAAATAAACCTTCTTTAACTAAAATCTTATATTTTATAACTGTGTTACCAGGTATTTTGTAGGGAAACCACGTTTCTAGCTTGCTCTGGCGTGTTTGCATTCCTGGTATTAACCGTCAAAAATTATTAAAGATGTTTTAAAACCATGTAAAATAATCAATTCATGTATATAGTTGAGGGGTGTGCATGGTTCGGTTTTCCGTTTTTTAAAACACCAACAGTTTCGACCCGCACCAACCCATTTTGACTCGCAACCCAACCCGCTATGTATGGGTCTCTCTCTCTATATATATAATATATAAAATTTAGAATAAAAATTGTTGAATTCCGTACCTCACACATCCTTTGCCATTTTTCAAGGGGAAAGCCATCAGGTGGAAATGCTAATAGGGTAGCAATATCGTATCCTTTAACCGGTACTTCACGCCTTGCATCCTTAGCTTTTTGTTTAGATTTTTCTCTCAAATTTCTCATGATAACTCTAAATCGACTTTTGAGCACGTCGATAAATGTATCATATATGGCTTGCTCAGCTCGTGCACGCCATCTATACTTGGTCTGCAAAAAATAAAGGTAAAAATGCCATAATTAAAACAAATATAAATGCTGAAAAATCCTGCACTTTTTTGGGTTTTTTGCTGAAAAAAAAAAAAAAACTGCAGTTTTTAGGCTTTTTTGCTGAAAGAATATGTACTTTTTTGACATTTTTTGATGATAAAAACCTGCGTTTTTTAGGGGTTTTTTAGCTGGAATTACCTGCAGTTTTTTAGCCTTTTTATTGAATGAAACTACACTTTTTGAAGATAAAAACCTGCATTTTTGGGGGGTTTTTTTTTGCTGAAAAGAAAAACTGCAGATTTTATGCTTTTTTTGCGGAAATAAGCTGAACGTTTTTACTTTTTTTGCTGATAAAAACCTGCTGCTTTTTGGCGTTTATTCACTGAATTAAACCTACAGTTTTTTTTTCCGAAATTACTCTATAAAAAATTAATTCATGAATTACCCGAAAGCGATCAAACATTCGCATCCTGGCGCTTTGTGGGACCTTTTTAAATGTGACCCAATCTCCATCATAACATTGTTCAAGAATATCCTTCACACTTCTGCTGACCTTATTGTTTGTAAAACTACAATATTAAAAAACATATAACAATGTTTATAGTTTATAACACTAATAATAATAATAAACGATATAAATTATATTATATTGTTAAAAAAAATATATACCCGTTTTTGTCACATTGTATGAATTCCCTCTCGTCGCCAACACCATCGTCGCCAACACCATCGTCGCCAACACCCTCGTCGCCAACACCCTCGTCGCCAACACCCTCGTCGCCAACACCATCATTATCGCCACCGTCACCATGGTCACTCTCTTGACCATCACCGGAATCCTCACTGAAAACATCATCATCAATATTATCCCGTGACACATGAGGCATAGTGGCATCAGCCATCCCACTTACACCAGCCCTCTCATCACCCTCACCCGCATGGCTAGAACTACCAGCTCCGACTCGCTTATATGCAATTGTTTTACCTCCTGTATTTTGTATCATAGTGATCTCATCACCCTCACCCACTTGGCTAGAGCTACCAGCAGCTCCGACCCTCTCAAATGCATTTGATTTACCATCTAGATTTCGTATCATCAGATAACGCCCATGGCTCCATACATGATTTGGATCAACAACTACCTTCTTATTGGGATTTTTTGGATCCAACATTTCGAATCTTCGTTTCCCATTAGCAATATTACCAGCATCTCTATTAAGACTGAGATCGATATAAATGTCACCATCAATGCGTTTCCCTGCTGCAACTTGCTTTCTTTTTCCACCACGAAGACCACGACCACCACCGCTACCAGTACCACGACCACCACCACCAGCACCACGACCACCACCATGTGCAGAATTATCTTTACTACCCTGCATTTAATAGAACAAGAAAGATCAGACAGATAGTATAAGACTATAATATAAGGCTGGATAATATATGATAGACAAACCCTATGATAGGAAATAATATACAATGTGCGTACCAAACGATAGATCTCAAATAATAATAATAAGTATACAGCAACAAACAATTTATGTTCCTAACAATCATGTTCATCTTCATCTGAAGAGTGATCTGAATAAACCATTTCATCATCGTCATCGTCGTCATCATCATAAAATGTATCTTGGTCCAAGGTTCCACTATTACTTTCATCATTCGGTACTTCATACCGTTCATCAGTCTGAAGATAATCATGTGCTTCCGTGTTTCTATCGTTCGTGACATCGGTAACTTCATAAATGTGTCGTGCTTTTGTCTTGACAACCGCCCATAGATCTTTTGTATCACGTGTGATGGCGGGATATGGTGTGTAAAACACTTGTTCCGCCTGTGATGCTAAGATAAAATGGTCGTCACTTTGAAGTTGGAACTTTTGATTGACATCAACTAACTTGTTTTTGTTAACTACTACACCGCGTTTGTTATCAAACCATGTGCATTTAAACAATACAACAGTTTGAGGCATATTGCAATCATATTGGAGCTCTAATATCTCATCCAATAAGCCGTAGTAGTCAGACTCTTCGGCATTATATGTTTCCCCTCTCACGCAAACACCAAAGTTTGAGGTTACAAGTCCTTTACTATGCTCCCGTGTGTGGAACTTATAACCATTTACAAAGTACCCACTGTGAGATTGAGCATACATTGATGGTTCTCTTGCTAAAACTTCCAAATGTCGAGTGCTTCCATCAATTAAGCCATTCATTATCTAAAATGAAAAACACACGAGTGACGTGTTAGATAACGATTAAAAACATCAATCCATTCTGATTTAATTGAGTTGACTTACATAGTTTTCAAACCATTCCGCAAAATGGTGATCTCTGAGAAGGGACACTGGCTCATCTGGATACAATTGTGGCGCCACTTCATCAAACTTGTCGATGTAAGGGTAAACTTCTTCACAATTTAAAAGAACATAGGTGTGCGCCTTTTTTAGTTCTTCTTTACTCATGCGTCTCCTCTTTCCCCCCTTTTGATATAATCGCCTTGATGGAACGACAAACACGCTCAGTTGTGAGCCTCCAATCAAAGAGCTAGGATGTTGTGGCGCGAAATTCCGCGGCTCTCGATTATGGCGTGTCTCAATCGACGGGTCAAAGTATAGAGAACAATAAGTTGCAACTTCATTCACTAGGTGTTCCCTCACAATTGAACCCTCGATCTTTGATTTGTTTCTAATCCTTCTTTTCATATAGCCAAGTTTTCTACGTTTAGAAATCGTTGAGAATATGTTAAGAATGGTTGACCGAAATTTAAAACAAATTTTAAGATTAAAACAGTGTTATTACCTCTCGTATTGATACATCCATCTGTATTGCACTGGACCACCGAGAAGAGCTTCATTAGCTAGATGTATGACAAGGTGCTCCATGGAATCAAAGAAACCAGGAGGGAATACTTTCTCCAACTTGCATATCGTTTGAACGATGTCACGCTTCATGTTAACCAAATCATCTACATGCAACGTTCTCGAGCATAAGACACGAAAGAACATGCATAACTCTGTTACAGCCTCGTATGTATCTTTTGAGACAAAACCTCTGATAGCAAGTGGAAGCAACCGCTGCATAAACACATGACAGTCATGACTTTTAAAGCTATGAAAAATGTTGACTTTCATGTTCACACAACTCCCTATGTTTGATGCATACCCGTCTGGAAATTTAAGCTTTTTCAACCAAACACATACTTTTTTAACGTCATCTTTTTTCAGAGTGTAATCTCCCCTATCTTTAGTCATATTCCCATTTTTATCACATTTGGGGTTTAAAAGAGGTCGATGACAAATCTGCTCCATGTCTTGCCTTGCCTTCATATTGTCTTTAGTATAGCCGGTGCCCATAATTGTGTTAAACAAATTTTCAAATACGTTTTTCTCGATATGCATCACGTCAAGGTTGTGCCGAATCAGCAACTTACCCCAATATGGAAGTTCCCAAAAGATGCTTCTCTTTACCCAATTATGTGTAATCCCAAAACCAGGCGGTTTTCTACATTTTTCAATACCACATGGTTTAACATCATAAACAATTGGCAAATCTTTTATATCCTGCCATATTTCCTCTCCAGTTGGCTCTGGAATATCTCTTTCGCCCGAAACCGTTTTGTTTTTTCCGAAAGTTAATCTTATCTTTCCGAAAAGCATGATTTGTGGGAAGATGTTGTCTGTGGCAGTCAAACCAACACGGTTTCCCTCCAAAATGAAGTTGGAAAGATCCTGATTTATTTGAGCAATATGGGCAAGCTAACTTACCATGCGTGCTCCATCCAGATAACATTGCATAAGCAGGAAAGTCACTAACCGTCCATAGCAGTGCGGCCTTCATTTGAAAATTGTTACATCCATGGGCATCATAAGTCTCAATGCCATGTGTGAACAACATTTTCAGCTCATCTACCAAAGGTTGTAGAAAAACATCGATATTTTGTGTGGGATTATTTGGACCAGGAATGAGCAAAGGCATTTGTACATATTTCTCTTTCAAAGCCAACCAAGGAGGTAGGTTGTAAACTGTGATAAACACTGGCCAACATGAATACGATGTCCCACTTGTATTATTTGGACAAAATCCATCGGTGCACAACCCGAGACGAATATTGCGTGTCTCTTTTGCAAAATCAGGAAAGACGGAGTTAAAATGGTGCCAGGCTCGACCTTCACTAGGATGACTCATCTTTTCTGATAGACTACGATCCGCATGCCAAGTCAAATGTTGAGCGGTCTTTTTTGAATAAAACAATCTTTGAAGTCTTGGTCCAATAGGCATGTAGTACATCACCAACTTAGGCACCTTCTTCCCTCTTTCCTTGTATCTTCTTTCATTACATACTATACAACGATCAAGATCAGAATGTTGTCCATAAAACAACATGCAATGGTTTTGGCACACATGAATTTGTTGTGATGGCAACTCTAGCAGCTTCAACATCTTCTTAGTCTCATAAAAGTTCACAGGAAGCTTGTTATCATCAGGTAGCATGTATTTGATTATGGGAAGTAGTTTATCAAATGCTGAGTCGGAAACATTACAATCTGATTTCCAATTCAATAATCTGGTGGTGGCAGAAAGTGTGCTAGCGTCTTTAGCCCCTTCCCATAAAGGCTCATTGGCTTGCTCTAACATGTGGTAGAATGCTTGCGCTTTTTTATTTGGATCTTGGTGCATGCATTCCATAATCATTTGATCAAATTCGGTATATTCACCAAGATCTTCATCGACATCTTGACCCACATGTTGAGACGGTTTGGGGTTTGAGCATTGCCCTACATCCATCGGCTCATCAGATTCGCCATGCGCGTACCATACGAGATAATCTTTCATAAATCCTTGTGAAGTTAGATGAAAATCAACAACACCTCTCGTCTTGTAGAAACGGTTTTTGCATGCTTTACACGGGCATCTAATTAGTAACTTTCGAACCCCCTTTACAGTTTCCCCTTCAATGTTCTTTGCGTTTTTGTATGCAAAATCCAAGAAATAATCAACACATTGTTGAAATTGCGAATTTATAGTACCGTCTTTATTGGTTCTCATTCCGTACATCCATTCTCTTTTTGACGACATTGTTATTGATCTATATCTAAATTCCACAAGTGTTAGAGCTTAACAGAGTAACATCACACATACATGCACATATACTTATGAGTAGCATCTATTATATCTATTGGGCTCATTATAGCTTACAAATATGGATATGAATGCTATAGGGAATGGCTACATGTACTCTTGACATTTGGTGAATCAAAAGTGGCTACATGTACTCTTTGACCATGATCAGGGTCACGCTGACGCTCCGGTTATAGGTTAGGCTACTGGAATAGTCGATTCTTTTAACACGCTGTTTGTTGATTACTATTAGCAGGTTTCTGTCTATATGTTATTTTTTCCCCAATTTTGCTTATTGTTTGTATAGGTAAAGTTTCAATGCAGGTGCATGTTCTGGCTAGCTAGTCGATTCTAAAGGGGGACTAGCTATTTTTAAGAGCATCTGGGTTATATTTATTTATTGTTTTTTATGCCTACACTTGATACCATGATGACAAATGATATCATTTTCTGTTCTATGGGTGGTAGCAAGCTTATGAGTTATGACTGCTGGATAGGACTGGCAAGCGGGTTGGGTCGGGTCAGAACGGGTCGTGGGTCAGAATGTTTATGGTTGAAATGGGTCAAACTTAAAATAAAAGGTTGTTTTGGACTGTATTCTGTACCAGATATTGAGTAATTTTCTACCAGTTCCACATATTTTACAACTGAATAAAACATAATCATTTATGCATAACTTAAGCTTTTCCTATCCATTGATATGATCAGAAGTTCATAAAACAAAGTAACATGTTAATACCGAGCATAGCGCCTGCTATAGTGTTTACCGTGGCGATTCGGGGTGCAAACGAGCCGAGCTACTCGCGAGCTACTCGAGCTCGGCTCGAAAAAAAGCTCGAACGAGCCGAGCTTAAACGAGCTCGAGCTCGAGCCAGAGCCTAAAAAACAAGCTCGTTTAGTAAATGAGCCCGAGCCCGAGCTTCGCTTATCGAGCTCGAGCCGGCTCGCGAGCCTAAACGAGCTTTCTGTTTATATATTTTTTTATTAATATATTAAGCATATATTTATATAATAATAATAATTACCATTTATATTATTATAAAAATAACTTAATTATATGTATTTATAAGAATGAAATTTAATATAAATTAATTAATAAATACTAAACGAGTCGAGCCCGAGCCGAGCTCGAGCTTGAAAAATTACCTTCGAGCCGAGCTCGAGCTTTAGAAATAAAGCTCGAATCGAGCCGAGCTCGAGCTTTCATATGTTAAACGAGCTCGAGCTCGAGCTTGGTCGAGCTCGGGCTCGGCTCGGCTCGGCTCGTTTGCACCCCTAGTGGGGATGCAGCAATAGGTCGCAATCCGAGACTCAAAGACAACTGCGCACAGCCTAACTTCTGTTTACTAACCGACTTCTGTTTTATTATGTCAAGTTATTATACACAAGACCCTAAGATGGCAGCTCACACTTCAACATTAATCAGATATGTTCTCGAATCTTAGCTCACACTTCCGTTTTAAAATTTATTTTTTCTACACGGGACCCTAAAGATTGCAGCTCCCAGCCCCGCACTATGTAGTTTCCTTCTTGAATTTTACTTCTTTTTCAGTTTACATCCACACTTCCATTTTAAATTTTAAGGTTATCTACACGAGACCAAAGACTTCAACCAACGCTGTCAATTGATTCTTGATTCTTGAATCTTATTCCAGGGTGCAAACAAGCCGAGCTACTCGCGAGCTACTCGAGCTCGGCTCGAAAAAAAGCTCGAACGAGCCGAGCTTAAACGAGCTCGAGCTCGAGCCAGAGCCTAAAAAGAAACAGGAAGGAAAAGAAGTGGTAGAAGTGATTCTAAATAAACAAGAAAACGAAAATTTTCAACTACCAATGTGTATGAACAACAACATATGCTTAAAAAAACCAAATTATACTCGTTCACGCTTACCTCCTTGCTTGCCCCAAAGATGCCTTTCTTGTGCCGCCGGAATCCGCCGTCTGGAGCGCAGCCGCCGACTGCAATCGTCTTCGTCGCCTACTCTACTGGTTCGATTTCCTTGGTTGGATTTTATACAAATTACGCATACATAAAGTAACATTTATTTACTTTCTATTTAAGCTTCAACAATAAGTGCCAAATGAAATTTAGTTCTTTTTGCTTACATTGCCAACAGATATGGACCTTGTATCTAGACCTCCTCCTTGATTGCCTTGCTAGCAGCTGCCAGAAAATTACAACCTACGTGCCAAAACTAAAATAAATAAAAAATGACAGGAACAAACAGCCCCAAAAGACACAAAAGAAATATACACCACCATCCGACAAACTTTGTAAAGATCCAAATACCCTCTGACTCCTCCTCTGTGGCACCGATACAGCCCCAAATACACACACTTACCTCCTTGCTTGCCCCAAAGATGCCTTTCTTGTGCCGCCGGAATCCGCCGTCTGGAGCAGCCGCCGACTGCAATCGTCTTCGTCGCCTACTCTACTGGTTCGATTTCTTTGGTTGGATTTTAGGGCTGGAATTTGGTGAATTTGGTGAGAAGCGGGAAAGGGAAGCAAGAGCCAAGGTATAAGCGGGAATACTTCTATCTGTGGGCTTAAAAAGTGGGTCCATATCCCTAAGAATTTGATCTAATGGTTGGGGCATGATCCCATAAAGGTTGGGTGATCCAATGGTTGGGGCAAGATCCCATAAAAACATATATTATTATTATTATTATTATTATTATTATTATTATTATTATTATTATTATTATTATTATTATTATTATTATTATTATTATTATTATTATTATATGCACAATCTGTTGGGACGAATTTTTTACAAAATTAGGACGAATTTTACAAAAATAGTATCAAGTCGTACAGTATATGTATAGTATAGGTATCATATCGCATTGTGTTATCTAATACAACATGGTATAGTTTCATGTATATATTGGTATCGTATGGTATAGTAAGGGTGCTAAACATGTCGTGTTTGCGGGTTGATGATTTCAACCCGAACCCGAAATCGGGTTATACGCGAACCTCTTCGAAGAATTATAGTTTTGGATGTTAAACATCTTATGGTATGGTATCATATAATATCGCATCGTGTTGTATAGTATATGATATAGTCTAGTATAATAAAGTCTAATATGGTATATACTATGGTATGGTATACGATAGTATAGTCTAATATAGTATAATGTAGTATAGTATAATATTATAGTGTATCGTATAGTATAGGTATTAGTATATATAGACATATAATAATCAGTGTTGTAAAAATCGCGATTAGGCGGCGACTAGTCAATGATTAAGCGCTAGTCGGCCAGTAACTGAGTATTTTTTCTGTATCAGTCCATTAATCGCTAGTCGGGCCTAGTCGGCCAGCCAAAAATCGGTGATTCCTGCCAGATTCCGGCAAAAAGCCTGTATATTCCGGTCAAAACCTCTTAGTTCCGGCCAGTTTTCAACCAAAACATGTAAATTCCAACAATTAATCTTGTATACTTAAAAAAATTAGTTGAGTAAGAGTTAAAACCTAGTTACTTAAAATATTTACCTTTAAAAATGTGTATATGTATACATAAAAGTGAAAATTACATATAAAAAACCCAATTCGATTAATCCCGATTAATTCCGAGTAATCCCGAGTAGTCGCTAGTCCCCACCTCACCGGTCGACTAGCGACTAACGAGTTCTCCAACCTTGATAATAATAGATATATACACAACCATTTTCTATTATCTAACCACATTCATTTTGATATTATTATTATTATTTTCTATAATATAGTATTGTAATGTAGCGTATCGTACAACATCAGCATAGCATAGCATAGAATAGCATAGCATAACACATCAGCATAGTATACTATATTGTATAGCATGGTACAATACGGTATAGTATGGTACTATACGGTATGGTACGGTACTTTATGGTATGGTACGGTGCGGTATGGTACGGTACGGTATGGTACGGTACAGTATAGTATGGTTTGGTATGGTATCGTATAATATACTATGGGATCGCATCGTACAATATAGTATTGTATAATATAGTGTTGTGGCATATTATATAGTATAGGATCGTATAGTAAAGTACAGTGTTGTGTTGTATAGTATAGGATCGTATCACATTGTACAATATAGTATCGTGTACAGTATAGTATACTATATCGTATAGTATGGTACGGTACGGTATGGTATGATATGGTACGGTACGGTATGGTAGAGTATGGTATCGTATACTATACAGTAGTGTCGTGTCGTGTTGTGTTGTGTAGTATAGGATCGTATAGTATAGTATCGTGTTGTGTGGTATAGTATAGTATGGTATGGTATGGTATGGTATGGTATGGTATGGTATGGTATGGTATGGTATGGTATGGTATGGTATGGTATGGTATGGTATGGTATGGTATGGTATGGTATGGTATGGTATGGTATGGTATGGTATGGTATGGTATGGTATGGTATGGTATGGTATGGTATGGTATCGTATCGTATCGTATCGTATCGTATCGTATCGTATCGTATCGTATCGTATCGTATCGTATCGTATCGTATCGTATCGTATCGTATAGTATAGTATAGTATAGTATCGTATCGTATCGTATCGTATAGTATAGTATAGTATAGTATAGTATAGTATAGTATAGTATAGTATAGTATAGTATAGTATAGTATAGTATAGTATAGTATAGTATAGTATAGTATAGTATAGTATAGTATAGTATAGTATAGTATAGTATAGTATAGTATAGTATAGTATAGTATAGTATAGTATAGTATAGTATAGTATAGTATAGTATAGTATAGTATAGTATAGTATAGTATAGTATAGTATAGTATAGTATAGTATAGTATAGTATAGTATAGTATAGTATATTATAGTATATAACTTTAACATTTTATTTTTTAAATTATTTTTTTTCTAAATTGATAAGTAACAAATAAATTAATTTTTTTTGTAGCAAATCTGTAGTAAATGGTGTTAGCTTGCTACAAATTTTCGACAAATTTGACATTTTATTTTTTAAAATTTTTTATTTTTTCTAAAATTGATAAATAAAAAATAAATTAACATTGTTCGTAGGAAATCTGTAGTGAATGGTGTTAGTTTGCTACAAATTTACAACAAATTTAACATTTTTATTTTTAAAATTATTTATTTTGTTAAAATTTATAAATAAAAAATAAATAACGGTTTTTGTAGGAAACTTGTAGCAAGTGGGATCAGTTTGCTACAAATTTTTGACAACTTTAACATTTTATTTTGTAGCAAATCTGTAGTAAATGGTGTTAGTTTGCTACAAATTTACGACAAATTTTAACATTTTTATTTTAAAAACTATTCATTTTGTTAAAATTTATAAATAAAAAATTATAAATAAAAAATAAATAATGGTTTTTGTAGGAAATTTGTAGCAAGTGGGATCAGTTTGCTACAAATTTTTGACAACTTTAACATTTTATTTTTTTTAAATTAATTTTTTTCTAACTTGATAAGTAACAAATAAATTAACTTTTTTTTTGTAGCAAATCTGTAGTAAATGGTGTTAGTTTGCTACAAATTTTCGACAAATTTGACATTTTATTTTTTAAAATTTTTTATTTTGTTAAAATTTATAAATAAAAAATAAATAACGGTTTTTGTAGGAAATTTGTAGCAAGTGGGATCAGTTTGCTACAAATTTTTGACAACTTTAACATTTTATTTTTTTTAAATTAGTTTTTTTCTAAATTGATAAGTAACAAATAAATTAACGTTTTTTGTAGGAAATCTGTAGTAAATGGTGTTAGTTTGCTACAAATTTTCGACAAATTTGACATTTTATTTTTTAAAATTTTTATTTTTTCTAAAATTGATAAATAAAAAATAAATTAACGTTGTTTGTTGGAAATTTGTAGTAAATGGTATTAGTTTGCTACAAATTTTTGACAAATGTGACATTTTATTTTTAAAAATTATTTATTTTTCTATAATTGATAAATAACAAATAAAATAACTTTTTCTTGTAGGAAATCTGTAGTAAATGGTGTAGGTTTGCTACAAATTTTCAACAAATTTGACATTTTATTTTAAAATTATTTATTTTTCTAAAAATGAATAATTACCAATAAATTAACTTCTTTTTTGTAGGAAATCCGTAGCAACTAATGTTAATTTGCTACGAGTTTCCTACAAATTATCTTTTTTAATTATATTATTTACTTTTCAAAAATTAAGAAATAAAAATAGATTAACTTTTTTTTTTGTCGAAAATATGTAGCAAACGGTATCAATTTGTTACAACTTTCCTACAAATTTTCAAATTTTATTTTTTTATTATTTATTCAGTTGTAGTTATAAATTATAAAAACTTTTAATTTATTTTGTCTGAATTTTGTCGAAAAACTAAAAAATGTTGTGACGAAATTGCTACAAATGTTTGCTGTGTGGAAATTTTGTTGGAAAATTGTAAACATGTTTTGGTTTTTTTTTCTTTTTCTTTTTTGTTAGAAAACTGTAGAAAACTTGTAACAAAATTTGAGTGGTGGGAAATTTGTGGGAAACTTTTGTAGGAAAATATGTAGTTTTCTAGTAGTGCATGGGAAATCATTAAATTTTTTATTTAAATTATGTGTTTCTTAGTTTCGTACTTTTATTTTATCTAATATTTTTTTTTATTTTAGTGCTACGTATTTGTTTAATAACTAGTAATATTTTTATAAGGTTTTAATACATTTATATAATTTTAATCATAAAATAATACAAAAGGGGTGTGACACGTGTCAAAAAACGCCACGTTTCCATACCCCGGGCCACATCGTCCGTTTTAACACCACACCACGCCTCATTGTGTGGTCCAAATGTCGCATAATGCTCAATTTTCAAGCCTCTCGCTATGTGGTCTAACTACTGAACACATTCAGTTAGGGCTAGTGCTGAGCAAATATCCGACTTATTCGAATTATAAGTGAATCAACGGACTTAAGGAACTAATTATTAACAAAACCAAACAATTAACCAATGATTTGGTTGAGCAACAACCGTGATTAGTTATGGAACAATTTCGGTTACAGTGTGTCATAACCGAATTAATAATCCTAACCAAACATTTTCAGTTTGAAATAAATTTAAAATAACACTTATTATTTTCCTAGAATAATATGCACAT
The DNA here is from genome assembly GCF_002127325.2 of Helianthus annuus. Classification (NCBI taxonomy): domain Eukaryota; kingdom Viridiplantae; phylum Streptophyta; class Magnoliopsida; order Asterales; family Asteraceae; genus Helianthus; species Helianthus annuus. The sequence goes on along the minus strand of NC_035440.2, from coordinate 18,336,454 downwards.
CTTCTAATGCATTTTTGAAGATATTTCTTGTATTTTGGCGTTGATTAATTTATTTCCTCTAGTGTAGACCATTAATTATGCTTAAAACTATTCTCAGCTTTAAAACAACTTGATATTCAATATTTTCATGTGATGGTTTATGTGTAGTTAATTAGAGTATCCTAGTTGAGCGAATGGAATGGATCATTACCATTCTATGGTCTTGTTTGATTAGCATATAGCAATAGAATGGATCATTACCTTGTGTTCTTTGATAGGCAGTAAAAGAAGGAATAAAATCGGTGATCGATGGCGGTAGTGGTGGTGGCGGCAGAGGGTGGTGATGGCGGCAGCAATGACGGCGGTGGGTAGCGGTGGTCGGTGGTGGCGGTGACTGACAGTGGCGATGGAGGTTGGCGGTTGCGGTGGGTGAGGGTGACCATGGTGGCAGCCACGAAATTAAACGTTGAAACATCATTCTCTGCGAGATGTAAAGACACCCCCATGTAATTTTAACCAGACTATCCTCTCATAAGGCAGAGATTGGCCTTTCCAGTATTCGAGTCTTGAAAACCAAATTTTCCACCTTTCTGAGTTATTAAGAAAGCTCCTAGCCTTTTCCATATCATCAAAGGTTAGCAGCAGGTATAAACCTCCAAGGTACTGGATCTTTTTACCGCCTAAGTTGGCTTCTTTCAGCAAAACATTAAACATTCTTAAGGTAGTAAAATCGACTCAACTTCCAACCAAAGCTCTGTCATGTATCCTTATGAAAGCATCAACATTGATCGGAACATTTATCACTTTCTTCTCTGGAGTGAAGGTAAAGTTTAACACCAAGCTGGTGTTGGAAATCTTTCGAATAAGTAAACGAAATTCTGCAGATGACCTAAACGATAATGTTTATAGAATGAATTGATAATTACAGATTTGGTGATACAGATGTATATATACGTACATACATAGGGTTTTATAATTGTTTTGTAACTGCCCTATGTTATAAATAATAAAAATAATAATAACTATATCTAGCTTATCTATTTTGTATACATATAATGCCGAACATATATGTATTCTTATACGTCTAACACCCTCCCGTAAGCTAGATTACTTCAGGTGACATGCGAAGAAGCTCTTTAAATCTAATGAAGTCCTTTGGTTGTAATGCTTTCGTCATAATATCAGCTATCTGATCCTTCGTTGCACAAAAAATGACGTTTAGTTCTCTTTTCTTGACTAGATCTCTGATAAAGTGATACTTAACTCTTATATGTTTGCTCTTTCCATGATAAACCGGATCCCTTGCCAAACATATTGTAGATTTATTATCACAGTATAAAGGAATTGAGGAAACGTTATTTTCTTGCAGATCATCTAAAATTCCCTTGATCCATAAAGCCTGACAGCCAGCTAATGATAAAGCCATGTATTCTGCCTCTGTTGATGATAAAGCCACTACCTTTTGTTTCTTTGACTGCCATGAGATGGGACCTGAACCTAAATGAAATATATATCCGGAGGTGCTCTTGCTATCATCCATATCTCCTGCATAGTCACTATCACTAAAACCTACAAGAACTTTCTTTCCTCCTTTGGAGTATGTAATTCCTTGATTTTGAGTTCCTTTGATGTATCTAAGTATTCGTTTAGCTGCTTCCCAGTGATTCTTCCTCGGGTTTTCCATGAATCTGCTAATTTTGCTGACCGCAAACATGATGTCCGGTCTTGTGTTGGTAAGATACATCAGACTTCCTACTAGGCTTCGATACACACCTTCGTCTACAAACTCTTCTGGGTCATCCTTTGATAATTTCAACCCATACTCCATAGGTGTAGATACCGTATTGCATTGTGTCATTTTATATTTATCTAATAAGTTTTTCATATACTTCCTTTGGGACAGTATGATATTTCCGTCTTCATAGAGTACTTCCATGCCCAAGAAGTAATGTAATCTTCCCATATCAATCATTTCGAACTCCTTATTCATTGACTCTTTGAATTTCGTAATTAAGTGCATGGAATTACTTGCAATAATTAAATCGTCGACATATAAGCATATCACTAACTTCCCTTTGTTAGTGTCTTTTATATATAAAGTATGCTCATATGCACTTTTCTTAAAATTATGTTGTAAGAAGTATGAGTCTATACGACTGTACCATGCTCTTGGTGCTTGTTTTAAACCATAGAGAGCTCGCTGAAGATGACATACCTTTTGTTCTTCTCCTTGTTTAATGTAACCTTGAGGTTGTTCTATGTAGACTTGTTCATTCAGTTTTCCATTTAGGAAAGCTGTCTTAACATCCATTTGATGAAGATACCAACCATAATGAGCAGCTAGAGCTAGCACTATTCGAACTGTTTCGAAGCTTATTACGGGTGCAAACACCTCCTGATAATCTATTCCATATTTCTTTCTGTATCCTTTTACTACTAGTCTGGCTTTGTATTTGTCTACATTTCCCTTTTCATCATATTTAGTTTTATAAATCCACTTTACTCCTATTGGCTTCTGATGTTTTGGTGGATCTACCAGTACCCAAGTGTGATTTTTATTAATGGAGTCCATTTCCCTGTCCATTGCTTCTATCCATTTTGCATCTTTACTTGCTTCTTCATAACTTGTCGGATCTGTACTTGCATAGAGAACAAAATTCACCACTTGATTTTGGTTGTACTTCTGTAATACTTCTGCATTCGATAGTTTTCTTGTATTGCGATATACATTCCTAATGCTTTTGGTTTTAATGACTTCGTTTTCTGAATCTGTAGATGAAGTGTCACCACTGTTTTGTTGATCTCGATCAGCACTTTGTTGTTGTGCTTCATATGTCCCCGAGTCACTGCAAACTTGTTGATCATTATTGGGAGTTTCTTGATTTTGATCTCGGTTTACGTTATCTGTTGTGTGGTTATCAATTTCCTGTTCTTGGTTATTCTCTTCATCATGTTGAATTTGTATCTCCTCTCCATCAGTAATGATAAACGGTGCATCTGAACCTTCACCTTCGAAAACCCATCTCTTATTTTCATCAAAGATCACATCACGACTAATGATGATCTTATTAGTTTGGGGGTTATATAGCTTATAACCCTTGCTAGCTTCACTATATCCAACAAATATAGTTTTTATTGTTTTGTTGGATAACTTGTCCCTGTGTTGTTTGGGTACAAGAGCATAAGCTAGGCAACCAAACACTCTCAAATGTTCTACATTTGGTTTCTGTCCATTCCAGGCTTCGAAAGGAGTGATGTTTGGTCTGGTCTTCGTAATTGTTCGATTTAAGATGTAAGTAGTGCATGCTACCGCTTCTGCCCAGTAACAGTTAGGTAATTGCTTAATGTTCATCATGCTTCTACTTAGTTCCATTAAAGTCCTATTCTTCCGTTCAGCTACTCCATTTTGTTGAGGAGTATAGCTGTTAGTAAGTTGATGTCGAATCCCATTAAGTCTCAGATATTCCGGAAATGATTTGCTACAATATTCCCCTCCGCGATCCGTCCTTAAAGTTTTGATTACATGATTTGACTGCTTCTCATTCAAAACTCTAAAATTCTTGAAGTGATATAGTGCCTCGGATTTAAATTTGAGAAAATACACCCATGTTTTTCTAGTGTAATCATCGATAAATGTGATGAAATATCTACATCCACCGATGGATTCTGTTCTCATTGGACCACATATGTCGGAATGAACTAATTGTAATGGTTCAGTAGCTTACCAGACCATTTTTTTGTGAAATGGTTTCCTGGCATGTTTTCCAGATATGCAACCTTCGCATATACTGTCATCCTTCTTTATCTTTGGTAGTCCAAGTACTAAATCCTTGTTTTTCATGTCAATCAAAGTATCCATGTTCACATGCCCATAGCGTCTGTGCCATAGACGTGAGGAATCACAGGTAGTCATATTCATGGCATATGTCAGATCGCTTTCAGGATGTAATGGAAACATCTTATTGTTGGTCATCTTAACAATACCAAGAAATTCATTATTTGAATCTTTGATAACGCATCTATCTCCCTTAAACGCAACTTCATATCCTTTCCCTATGAGTTGACCTACGCTTAACAGGTTATGTTTCAACCCCTTTACATAAAATACATCTGGTATCTTCCTTTCTCTTCCTCTAATCGTAATAGAGACATTTCCGCTGCCTAATACTTCCAACCGTTTATCATCTCCTGTTCTCACCTCCTTTTTTAAAGATTCATCAAGGTGAGAGAAGAGTTCTCGGTTACCACTCATGTGGTTACTGCAGCCACTGTCAAGATACCAACAGTCACTTTTGACTGTCTCCTCCATGTTAAAAATCATGAACATAGTGTCATCTTGTTCATCGACATCATCTTCTGTATGAATTAATGCATTATCCGCTCTCTCGCGTTCATCCTTTTGTTGGCAAAACTTGGCCGTATGTCCAAGTTTATGACAATTGAAGCATCTTATTGAATTCATGTTGAAATTCTTGCCCTTATATTTGTTTCGTCCCCTTCCTGTGGAATCGTTCTTAAATGGTTGTCTAGATCTATCTTGGCTTACATTCGTTACTTGAAACGCATGTTCAACAGGATTATCTTCGTATCTTTTCAATCTTAATTCATGTGATTGAAGTATCCCCATTAGTTCTTCGGTGGATACTTCTGCAAGATTTTTTGTTTCTTCGATGGTTATAACAACCGATTCATAATTCCTAGTCAAACTACGTAAGATTTTTTCTACAACCCTCTGTTCATCTAATTTTTCTTCATTCATCCGCAATTGGTTTACTAAATGGATCGTTCTGTTGAAGTATTCCTCAACAGATTCTCCATCTTTCATATTTAAAGAATCGAATTCACATCGGAGGGATTGAAGTCTTACAGTTTTTACGCGTGTTTCTCCCCTGTATGATTTATGAAGAATAATCCATGCCTCTTTCGCCGAACTTGCCTGTGAAATCCTTTCAAAAACTGTGTCGATTACTGATTGAAATATGATATGCAGGGCCCGTTTGTCCTTTTTAATTGACTCCCGGTATGCAGCGGATCTTTCTTCCGACGGATTCGGTCCCAGTTCTTGATACCCTTCATCGACAACCGTCCACAATTCCTGTGATTCAAGCAATACTTTCATTTGAATGTGCCAATGACAATAATTCTGTCCAGTCAGTTGGGGATCTGTGTTTGTATTCCTTGCGTTTGATTCATGATCTTGAATTCGACAATGAACTAAAACAGATAACGTAAATGGATTTCTTGGATCGGATGTTGTGGCTCTGATACCACTTTGTTGAAATCTTTCGAATAAGTAAACGAAATTCTGCAGATGGCCTAAACGATAATGTTCATAGAATGAATTGATAATTACAGATTTGGTGATACAGATGTATATATACGTACATACATAGGGTTTTATAATTGTTTTGTAACTGCCCTATGTTATAAATAATAAAAATAATAATAACTATATCTAGCTTATCTATTTTGTATACATATAATGCCGAACATATATGTATTCTTATACGTCTAACAGCTGGCGTAAGTCTTACCTTGGTTATACTTTGGTACAGCCTAGTTGTTTGTACCCCATGCCGGCTTCGGAGCTTCAACTTTTTGCTTACTTTTCTCCTGATTTTCTTCCTTGTGAACGTTGTCCGCCGTAAATCTAGCAGTGTTAACCTTCAGATTGTATTTCCCATGATCCACCTTACTCATGGACCTTTCAAGGCCCTTCCCATCTGTCACCCCACGGAAGTTCACAAAGCCGAACCGCCTCCCCTACTTGTCTCTCTTCCATGCAATATAGAATCCCGTAACAGACCCAAAATTCCCGAACACCTCCCTAGAGCTACACCTCTCCGGTGGGTTAGTAACATAGAACTTGATGAAACCCACCTCTGCTTGCCTTTCACACCCCAGGATCTCTTCACCCCTAACGTTAACACGTCTCCGATTGATGTCATGCCACTCCTCCTCAGAGTGTCTTCTAGAGCATCCAACCATCTTGACCTACAATAGAAAAACCTTGCAAATACAAACAACAACAATAAGATATCATGTTGGTAAGCTAATTAATGACAAATTTTGGACTATAGCAAAATTTAAAATTCCCAAGAAATGTAACATCTCAAAAAATAAAAGCTGTTTATATAGTTAAAAAAAACAAACACCCCATTAATAACTAAGTAGAAGATAAGAGGTTAAAATGTTGCTTTTGGATCAAGATTGGAAGTTGAGGGACCAAACTGTAAACTTTGTAAATTTTGGGCTAAATACGCTCGTGACTGGCAGCCTTGTGATGCACCTTTGCCACCTATTTCAAAAATTTACTACTGTTTTCCAATGGACACCTACAGGACACTAATCCAACATCAAGAAGCCTTTCAAAACACTTGTCAAGGCCTCCTTAACCTTCAATTCCTTTATGCAGAACGTCTAAATACCTACATTTATCAAATAGAAACGATTTAAGTAGTATTTCTCATGACCAATAAAATTATTCCCGGTAGATATATAACATAACATGACAAATCCACATTATTCCATCAATCCAAATCTATTATACATTGAGGTTATAGAATATTTATTTCACTATAGCAAAACAGTACACAATAACATTATTCCAAGTAGATTTATATAATTATAAAACAAAAGGTCGGTGCTACAATGCCACCGACACAATTACAAGTTTACCTTTTGTCTAAAGCTTGATTCAACATACATACACACAAACACAGTCTTCACACGCTGGAAAACTTTTGAGGTCCCCCCAAATACAGTCTTCACAGACCTTATTTAACATATAGTTTTAGCTGAATTCACTTCGATCTTCTATTCAATTTGACCTTGAGACCATACTTCATATGAAGTACCATGGAATCTGCTGGAAGCACAAGATGACCTTCCACCAGCTGAATGTGGTAATGATAAATGATCGTGGTTGCGACTATCTTCAGCTCAGAGAAAGCCATATTCTTACCTAAACAAGCTCTTGGTCCAGCATTAAATGTGGGGAACTTGTAGGATGGCACATGTTTGATTCCTCCAGAACTAGAAATCCACCTTTCAGGCTTAAACTCCATACAATCCTCCCCCCATATCGATCTCATCCTCCCCATAGAATAAAAAGAGAGAATAATGTTGGTATTTTGATCAACTTGGTGGCCGCTTGGAAGGATATCTGGTTGTAATGGAGATTTGTTGTTGAAAGGGACAGGGGGATATAGCCTTAAGGTTTCACATAAAGCTCCATGAAGGTAAACCATTTTGTCTAACTCTGTCGCGTTCCATCTTTTAAGTGCACTGACCTCCAAATGTGTTTGCATCTCTTCTAAAATCTTATCTTCTACGGTTGGGTTTGTCGCAAGAAGATAAAAGAACCAACATAGAGCGCTGCTAATTGTTTCTTTTCCTGCTGCCGTCAGATTAAAAAAGGTGTCTCTTAGAAACTTTGTGCAATCCATAGAAGTGTCAATATGGTCTTTGAGCTCTCTCATGATAGCATCGAAAAATGTGAACTTCTCCGCCTCATGGTTCATATTATTGTAGTCCATTTCTTTATGAGCCAAGCATTTGTATATGAACTGATCTAAAGATTTCCATGCATCGCTCAGCTTCTTCTCTTTACCCACTCTAAGAATTTGTTGCAATTTCCAAAAGAATGGGGGTGTGACATGTCTAAGCAAAACAGCTTCTTCACTATCGGTGAACGCTTTTGAATATGGGTTGTAAGGAAAATTCAGAGACAGACTCTCTTGGTCATTGTCTAAGAGTAATTTGAATACGATATCAAACGCAAACCTTTGAAATATATCCTGCAAATCCATCTCAGTGCCACGCTCACAAATAGATTCAAGTATGGGTAGAAGCCCATTTTCCACTTTGTCCCAGATAATTGTTTCCATCTTACTCTGAAATCCTACATGGTTTAGTACAGAAAAAATGACCTTGTGGCTAATTTCCCATATCTTACCGTCAGCATTGAGAATTCCATCTCCTAGGATATCAAAGATCTTTTGGAATTTATCACCTTTTGGATAATTGCTGAAGTTTTTGCTTAGAATGTGGTGGATGTCTAAGGGGTCGGTGGTAAGTAGCATGTCCATGTTGGCTAACCAAGGGCCTTTCAACATGAATGTACCACGACTTTGTATCAGAAGTTCTGTGGTGTAATCATGGAGTTGGTGAGCGTTTACAAGAACACCCGGTATCATTCCAAGAATTGGCCAATTTGAAGGGATAACATGTCTAAGGGTTTTATGCGTATATATAGTAAATAAAATCGAAACGAGAATGAAAAACAAGATGAGAAGGACCAAGTATATAAGAAAAGCCATGGGTATGTTCACTTGATCTGGCCTTTAAATAAGCCACATATCATCTTCTTTCTACAACCATTTCTAGATTTAAATAGTACATTAATTAATTAGCTGGTTTAGATTAGATCTTCTTCCTACAACCATCTTTTAACTTAGATAGTACAATCCATCAATAAACTGATTTGATACCGATAGATATGTTGATCTTTCAAGATAGTACATCCATCAATAAATTAACCATCACTAAATTAAGATAGTACATCCATCAATAAACTAACTAATTTGATACCGGTAGATATATTGATCTTTCAGAACTCCTATGCCTAACAGGGGTCCAGAGAGAAGATAGATTATCTGATAGATGTGGACCAACAATCACTCTACTAGCATGCACATTACCTCAACTTCAGACTAGGGGCTCTGTAGTATTAATAAATATAATTAAGGATTATATGACTAAAAGTTTGAAAAAACATAAAATTGTTACTAACGAGTTGATGCTAACTCGCACGTTGCGATGGGACATTATTTATAAATGTCTTTAGTGTAGGTCCGTGTTTCTGGACCGAAAACGTGATTAGTGTGAGATTAGTTCAAGACGGGAGAGATGAGAGATGGATAAACAAAACTTCTTTGTATTAATCGGTAGTAAAACATTACAAATCGGTCCGATTACAAGATAACCGAACTAATACCAATGGAGTATACATCCGGAGAGAGACCAAGTGGTGATCTATCCCCCAAACCACACAACTCACTGTGAAATCTCTCAAATGAGCTCACTCTCTATCTCACTCTCACTCTCTAGTTTGCAAATGACAAAAGGCTTGCTATTTATAGCCACACCCCCTTTGTCTAGCAAACACACATGGTCAAACAAATAACCCTCTCATTTGACCACTTCAAACGAGCGGGTCAATTCACGTTCGTTGAACCATTTCACTAACTATTACATATTCAACATAAAATAAATCTAATCTATTCGACAAACATCGGACACAAAATCTGCATCAACATTTAGTAACTGAACAAAAAGTAAACGTTAAAGGGTTAAATCAATTACGTGCCTTGCGGATTGTTACGTAAAACTTTTATACATGAGAAAAAAAGTTAAGTCGAAACGATATTCATTCGCTATGCTAGGGGAAATCGCTACAACAGGAAAAACCCAAATGCCCAAAAAGATATACATTCATCAAGAATCGTAAAAATGAACACAGAATGGGAACCACGAGAACCACCCTTATTACGAGAACCGCGAGAACCAATGTGAACACAACAAAATAAACTCACTACACCTAAAAAAACCTAAACCCCCCCCCCAAAAAAAAATAAATAAAAAAAAAACTTACCCCCCCCACCCCCACCCCCACCCAAGCTAAATGCTAAAAACTAAACCCCAAAAAACCTAAAAAAATATAAAAAAAAAACATACAAAAATTTTGTTTTATTATTAATTTTTTTGTCTACTAAAAGTAGCGATTTTACATAAAAAATTATTAAAAAATTTGTGTTTTTCATAGATATTTTTTGTTGTGTTCACATTGGTTCTCGCGGTTCTCGCAATAAAGAGTGGTTCCTAACGGATCCTTCTCTTATATATATATATATATATATATATATATATATATGGATGGATCATGAGAAAACTAGTTTAAATGATAAAACCAAAAAAAAAAATTGGTATGTTTTTTTAGCTTTTTTAGGCTTTTTTAGTTAGTTTTCTCTAAATATAGTTTTCTCATTATCCTCTACCATATATATATATATATATATATATATATATATATATATATATATATATATATATGTATGTATGTATGTATGGACCGGTTCAAATGAAAACCACCCACAGTTGCGAGAACCGAAGGAACAACTCTCCACTAATCAGATAATGACACATATACACTATTATTTTAAAACCAAAAGGTAATTTAGTAATCGGAAATTGGCCTGTAATAATCCCACCTAGACCTTATTGGCCATTAATAATCCCACCTCAGAATATTCCCCCCATCAGTCCCACCTTTCACCTATTTTTCCTACAATGGTCCCCCGTTAAAAAAACTTAACGGAGTTAACCTTTTTTCCAAATTACAAACATATTTTTTAGGGCTTTTGATCAGAACGACGATACGAGTCCATTGATGTAAAACTTGCCTTGAAACGGTGCTCCAGACGATGAAAACAACGCTTCAGTTCGGGTGTTTAAATTTCCAATTAACAAAAATCAAGTCACTTGGAGCACCATTTCGAAGTAAGTTTTACATCAATGGACTCGTATCGTCGTTCTGATCAAAAGCCCTAAAAATATGTTTGTAATTCCGAAAAAAAACTTAACTCCGTTAAGTTTTTTTAACGAGGGACCATTGTAGGAAAAATAGGTGAAAGGTGGGACTGGTGGAGGGAATATTCTGAGGTGGGATTATTAATGGCCAATAAGGTATAGGTGAGATTATTACAGGCCAATTCCCCTTTAGTAATTTACTCAAACTTGTCAAATCTACACTCTTTCTTTAAAGTCTTATTCACAAACTTCTTCATCACGAAATCCCCTCATCTCTCTCCCTCTTATCATTGTCTTTCACCATCGAAATTTTGTATATAAGGAAACAAACCAAATCTCAAACCAAACACACACACACACAAACACAGGTGTGGTCAGTAGAGGTCGGCGATGGTGTGCGAAATTTTGTGCATAAGGAAACATCCCCTTCTCAATTCATCTCTCTCTCTCCTTGCTCACTTACGGTAACCCTAGGTGGTGGTGGTGGTCGGTAGAGGTCGGCGATGGTGTGTGGTGGTTCATGTGGGTAGATGATGGTGTGACAATAAGTGTGAAGGTCAGAGTTCACGGTGTTATTACGGTGACGAGAGTGAACGGCGATGGTGTTTACGGTGGTTGATTGCGGAGGTGTGGTGATGAACGTTGGAGGTTGTTTGGTTCTGTCTTGTGGTTTATATGGGTGGTGAACGTTGAAGGTTGTATGGTAGGCATAGGTGGGTGACGCTGTACGACGCGACCCGAAATTAGAGACCCCAAACTTGTATTGCGCGACCCGAAATGAAAAACTGGAAACAGGGGCCCCCGGAGACATATGGGGGGGATCCCCAAAACCTTATGCGACACGCGATAGCTGACCAGTTGACCTATAAATAGGTTGGCTTGGGATAGAAGCGGTTGCACACTTTCGATCAACTTTTGACGAATTCTCTGTATTTTGTCTCCGTTTCTTCAGTAGTGCAACCCTAATTTCATGAAGCTTTGCCCCGTTGTTAGTATTTTAACCCCTGATCACTGATTCAATACCCTATCCGATCGATCCTAAACCCAGCAACGGATCTCCAGGTGCTGCCTGAATACGGCTATACTTTGCTGACTACGTTGGGGTTTTGATCTCGTGATGTATCGATAAAGTTGAATTGGGTTATTATACTAACACGTGTGCATTGTATATTTATTAGGAACTCAGGAAATTCACCAGAAAATATTATCAGGAAGCTTTTAGTTAAACCCTAAGTTTACAAAGTGAGTCATTCTCTCTTTTTATCAAATTGCTTTGCAAAACCCTAAATATTTTTCAGTTATACTTACAGTGATTAAGTCTTTGTATTCTGATATTATTGCTAGTATATAGGGTTTTGTATACATTACTAGTCCACAGTTACCATGGGGTGACAAGAACCATTACTATTGGATGACAGGATCCAATAGTAATATGACCACAAGCATAGGGGATTGTCCTTAGTCGAATACTGTGTTGAATAATTGATAGATATAAACATTGTAATCGCTCTTGATACTCAATAATATAACAATGTGTCTTTTTATAAAATGGAATGAACTCACCAGTATTTCTTGCTGATAAAATGTTTTCAAAACGCGTTTTAGATAACTTGTTGTAAAGGTAATAGAAGCCCGCTATGGAGCACTGAATGCTTAAATAAAGTGGCTATGATTACCTGAATAAAAGAAGAAATTTATGTTTTCAGCAATTAGGATTTATCCCTTTTAAAACATTTGAATGGAATATGGGTTTTAGCCCATTTGTTTAATATTAACAGTTTTAACGTTTTACAAATTCTGAAATTATTTCCTAACTACGATCCTGATGATTTATTCCGCTTCAAATTTAATAAACACCGATACCATCTGACTGGCTCGTGGGCTCCCGCTCCCATGGTGGGGTCGGGGGCTATGACAAAAGGTGGTATCAGATCCACTGGTTTAAGCCAGGTGTTCTTTTAATACCTAAAACTTAAACATTATGTTAGGAAATTAATGTAATTACTTATGTGTTATTCTGTGTAAATAAATCTTAATATCTATATTATGATTTTTATGTTCTTTTGACTATTTTTGAGTTCACAGTATGAGTAACCAAAATACATCTGACGCCTACCGACA